>NW_024070209.1:10973402-11211143 GCF_014754425.2 Oryx dammah | reverse complement strand
GCACATATTTAGGTTATGCATATTATTGATGTCCTGCTGCAGAGTAAGAAACCCTAGTTCTTAGTGAACTAAAACAGCAAATATTTACAGTTAATCCTCCTCTTTTGTGTATTCTGTATTTGTGAACTCACCTACTCATGAAAATTAATTTATAATCCCACAATCAATTATCAAAGTGTTTTCATGACCATTTCTGTATACATATATATATATGTTTGTGTGCTTAGGCACTCAGTTGTGTCCAACTTTTTGCGATCTCATGGACTGTAGCCCACCAGACTCTTCTGTTCATTGGATTCTCCAGGCAAAAATACTGGAGTGGGTTGCCATTCCCTTCTCCAAGGAATCTTCCCAACCCTGGGATCGAACCCACGACTCCTACATTGTAGGCAGATTCTTTACCATCTCAGCCCCCAGGGAAGCCCATGTGTACATATATATATATATATATATATATATATATATATATATAACAGAGCAGCAAAATTTGAGCTGCCCTGTGGGTGCATTCTCAGCTGAGGTTGAATAAGGTGCCCTGATACAGTTTACACACTGTAAAGAAGTGTGTAAACTTTCTTATTCTATTTAGTGCCATACTGTTTGTATTTTTGCACTTTTCACTGGTATTTCACTGTTTAAAATGGCCCCCTTTGCCATAAAAAGGATGTGATGTGCTTTACAGAGAAAGCATGTGTGTTAAAGAAGCTTTGTTCAGATATGAGTTACAGTGCTGTTGGCTAATGAATCAACAATATATATTGTTATCCTTAAACAGAAACACACATAAAACAGGCTTATTGATCTTGATCAGTTGATAAAAATGTGACCAGAAGCTTGCAGAATCTAACTATATTTCCCATAGGAGCAATGGTTTAGATAATTCAGCGTGACTGTAATTCCTGGTGACTATATAGAACATGAATAACAAGAATCAACTGAATTATCTCATAATTTCTGTGGCCAGAAATTGGGGTACTTAGCTGGGTGGCTTTGGCTCAGGGTATCTCGTGAGGTTGCAGTCAAGTCGTGGGCCAGGGCTGCAGTCATCTGAAGGCTTGTCTGAGGCTGGAAGTTCTGCTTCCAGCACAGCTCCTCACACAGCTGTTGGCAGGGGGCCTCAGTTCCTCATCGTGCGGGACACTCCAGAGGGCTTGCTTGAGTGTCCTTGTGACACAGCAGCGAGATCCACTAGACGAAAGCAAAGAGAAGGTCACAATGCCTTTACACCCAGTCTTGGAAGTTTTACCCACTACCGTAAGTGAGTCAATTAGTCCAACCCACATTCAAAGGAAGAATATCAAAGAATTTATAGACAGTTTTAAACTACCACAACCAAATACCTCTGGAAAAAAAAAAAAAGGACGAGATACTAATAAAACTTTTTCCTGTGAGCATAAGAACTGGGTGGCTGGAAGAGGTGAGGGGGAATTTTACTTTGTATCCTTTGCAGATATAAAGGGTACAATGTAAAGCTATTAATCATCAAAAAAAAATTCATTTTAAATGTCTCTGGAATATTCTTTCTTTTTTTCATCAAACTGATTTCAGTCCACCATAGTTGTTAAAGTGAGACCTCTGAGGGTCGGGCTGGTTGAACTGGAAGCACAGAGGCTGGTAAAGAGAAGTCGGAGTCGAAGGGATTCTCTTTCTATGGCCACTATTTTGTTAAATGGGAGGCTTTGTGGAGGATGTAAAATTTAGCTGAGCCATAAAAGATGGGATGGATTTGACCCAACTGAAATGAGAGGGGAGGGCACTCCCAGCAAAGCAATATGTGAGCCGAGATAGAAACAAGGGATTTAGGAGAACAGCTGGAGGTTTAGGGAGGCAGGTGGAGAGGCTGGGCCCAGCACCTGGAGGACCTTGTATGGCAAGCCTGGCATCAAGGTTCTATTTGGAGGCAGTGAAGGCTTTTGATCCAACGTATGACCTAGCTAGAGCAAGGCTTTAGGGATATCAATCTGTGAGCCGAGTGTCAGTTGGATATGGTAAGGTCTGGAGGCCAGACACTCTGTCACAAAACAATCTCAGTGAGTAAGGCTGTGTTGTGATGCAGTCTCACCACAGACTCTGGACTACTAGAGACCAGATCCTGGACTCACCATTTCCTAAATGTGCTGATGAATCTGAACTTCAAAGGCAGAAGTTCTTTCTTGAAGTGTGAGGTTTCACATTTGCTTAGTAATTCTTGCATCGTGCTTGGTACACAGCAAATGCTCAGTAAGAGTCAGGCTTTATTGTCAAGGGAAGCTTAGCCCCAGACCGACTGGCCTGGAATTAGAAGGGGAAGAATCATGGGAAGGGTGGCTCGGGGTGACTAATCAGTAGGAGGAGAGAGTGGGGGACACAATCTCCCCCAGTTTCCTGGAAGCATGGCAGCTGCATAAATAAAGCCAGGTCTGGTAGGTGAGGAACAGCTTTGGAGGGCAGCGAGATGCTGAGTCGGATTTGGGATGCCCAGCTCACAATGTGGGGCCACGCTCTAGTGAAGTTGACCAGAGCTGAGAACAGAACTCAGAACTGTGGCCTTAAAGTGGGAGCTGCCTAATAGCAAGTGTGGCTGAAGATGCAGGTGGGACAGGACAGAGCCATGGACATCTTGCTGAATGTCTGCAAGGGCCGTGGGGAGGAAGTGGAAATATGGAAGAGATCATCAGACAAGTAAGGAACCCAAGAAAGACCGGAAACCCCAAAAGGAATGTTTCAAACAGAAGGGTGGTGTCAGCAACATCGCTGGCCTCTGAGAAATCGAGGAGGGTGAGAGTGAGGGGTCGGTGGTGTCCTTGGAGACCGCCCTTTCACTGGTGTGCTGGGGGCACGGCCAAACTGCTGTGGGCCAGGCAGGAGCGGAGAAAGGCAGCAGCTGGCAGTGGGCTGTACGCTGCTCTTTTAGGAGGTCCACCTCTGAGTTATCCTGTAGTCCTGCTCAGACCAGGGCCCAGGAAGCACATATAGATGTGCTCCTCTTTTTGAAAGCTCACCCCACCCCACTTCAATTGTGCAAAAGACTGGCATCAGTAACTGCTTTCACTAACCCAAAGAAATTAGAAGAGGAGTTTCCCTTTGAAGTGAAAATAGCCTTCAGCATTTGTTTTGCAGTGAGCTGTTACGGAGGCAGCTCGCATCTCCAGCAGCAAGAGGGGCACACCAAGCTCCTTCCATGGAACTACTCTCAGCATGAGCCACCACAGCTTTGAACCGTGTCTGTGAGCATCTGTGCTTTATCTCTATTTAATCTGTGCATCTGTTAGCAAGATGTGTCCTAAGGTATATCCTTCTTTGCTTTACTCCACTTCAGCTCATGAAAAGTTTCACAAGAACATTTTACTTTCAGAAAGCGGGAAAAACCTGTACAGGATATGTATTACAATATTGTAATTTTAAAAAATCAGAAATCACCAATACAGAGTTGCTAAGGGATGTATGGTATATCCAATACTCATAGGAAAAAATGAGACACAGCTATATGAATTAAGAGGTTATAATCTTCAAAATCCACTGGGTGAAAAAGGCAACAAAAGCAAAATATGTGTATTATGAGATCACTTCTATTTTTAAAAATTATGGTTTCTCTTTTATACACACACACATGTGCACGTGCACACACACGTCTTTGGAAAAATACAGAGAAGATGGTAATGGAGGCTGCCTGGGGTGCTAGAGGCCTGGGAGGAGATTTGCTCCCTTTAATTTTAAATAACTTACTTGTGACCTAGCAACCCCACTCTGAGGTATTTACTCAAGAGAAATGAAAACTTATGTTGTTATAGAAACGAGTCTACCAAAATACATATAGCAAGTTTATTCATTATATCCCCAAACTAGAAACTACTCCCGTGTCTCTCACCTGTCAGAGTAAGCAAACTGTGGCACATCTATACGACGGAACACTGCTGCTGCTGCTAAGTCGCTTCAGTCGTGTCCGACTCTGTGCGACCCCATAGACGGCAGCCCACTAGGCTCCCCCGTCCCTGGGATTCTCCAGGCGAGTGGGGTGCCATTGCCTTCTCCAATGCAGCAAAGTGAAAAGTGAAAGTGAAGTCGCTCAGTTGTTTCTGACTCTTAGCGACCCCATGGACAGTAGCCCACCAGGCTCCTCTGTCCATGGGATTTTCCAGGCAAGAGTACTGGAGTGGGGTGCCAGCGCCTTCTCCGACAATGGAATGCTCCTCAGCCATAAAAAGAACAAGCTACTAATACACACGATAACGTGACTGATTCTTAGAAGTGCTCTGCTGAGTGATGAAGTCAGATATAAAAGGCTACAGAGTCTAGCATTCCTTTTATGTGACATTTTTAGAAAAGGCCAGCTACCAGGAAGAACAAATGAGAGGCTGCAAGGGGCTGGGTGGAGGAGAGGCTGAGGAGAAGAGGAGGCAGGAGGGAATTGGGGATAGACTGTTGTGTATCCTGATTTTGGTGGCGGTTACAGGATTCTCTGTAGTGGTCAAAACCCATAAAACTACATGCCAACAAGAGAGAAGTTTAAATGTATTCCAATTTAAATGCTGGGGCTCGTTCTCTGGTCCTTCTTTGTTCCACCCTGTGTTGTTTGTCTCAGTGAGACAGTTAAAATGAACAATCGTGGCCCTTTTAAAGGTGACTTCCAATACTTTTGGATGCTTTGTCCGGGTTTCTAAAGATGAAGAAGTTGAAGCCGCTGGCCTCCGGGCCAGTGACGGCTGAGATGGGCCTGGCTTAACCCAGGTTAAGATGGACCTGGTGTGCTGCAGGTCCATGGGGTCGCAAAGAGTCAGACACGACTGAGCGAATGAACTGAACTAACGCAGGTCAGGAAACAGGCTTTAGGGAGCCCAGGGTACTCAGTTCAGTTCAGTCGCTCAGTCGTGTCCAACGCTTTGCGACCCTATGAATTGCAGCACGCCAAGCCTCCCTGTCCATCACCAACTCCCGGAGTTCACTCAGACTCACATCCATCGAGTCAGTGATGCCATCCAGCCATCTCATCCTCTGTCGTCCCCTTTTCCTCCTGCCCCCAATCCCTCCCAGCATCAGAGTCTTTTCCAATGAGTCAACTCTTCCCATGAGGTGGCCAAAGTACTGGACTTTCAGCTTTAGCATCATTCCTTCCAAAGAAATCCCAGGGCTGATCTTTAGAATGGACTGGTTGGATCTCCTTGCAGTCCAAGGGACTCTCAAGAGTCTTCTCCAACACCACAGTTCAGAAGCATCAATTCTTCGGCGCTCAGCCTTCTTCACAGTCCAACTCTCACATCCATACATGACCACTGAGAAAACCAAGCCTTGACTAGACGGACCTTTGTTGGCAAAGTATAAGGATGCTTTTTAGCAGGATCAGAGAATTGAGGAAGGAGGTTGACCTGAGGACCAGAGCCCTGGGAGGAGGTGAACTTGCGCAGGAGTGAGGCACCTGGCGGAGGGGAGGCGCAGAGCGCGGGGTCGGGGTGGGGGGGGTGGGGCGGAGGGAGCGGGGTGGGGGACGGGAGGCGGGGCACCTTTCCAGGCGACTTTAGGTTGGCTTCCGGGTCTGCAGGGCGTGTCTGCCTCCGCCCCACTGGCTGGGGAAAGGGGCCGGCAGTGATGGCCAAGATAGGCCTGGCTGGGGGAGCGGAGGAGTCAGGGGTCGGCGGCCAGGCCCCTAGGCTGGGTCACAAGGGAGCTGGACTCGTGACTTATCAGCCTCATCGGCGCCTGCCACACTCCACCTCCCCTCACCCCGACCAGCCGCTCCGGCCCATTGCCCCGCCCAAGGGAAAGGGTGGAAATGGACTCTGCTGGATTTCATTCATGTCTGCATTTAATTGCCCACGAAAGCACTGCTCGCCCGCGGGCGCATCTCCAGAGCGAGCAGTCAGGAGAGGAAAAAGGGTGATAATAGCCCACGCTTGCTGACTGCAGGCACTGTTCCTAGGGTTTACGCCATGTGCCTGCGTGCTTAGTTGCTCAGTGGTCCGACTCTGCGACTCCATGGGCTGCAGCCTGCCAGGCTCCTCTGTGCATGGAATTTTCCAGGCAAGAATACTGGGGTCCGTTGCCATTTCCTTCCCCGGGGAGCCTTCGGGGACCCAGGGATTGAACCCGCCTCCCCCGCATTGACAGGGGTATTCTTTTATCCCTGGGCCACCTGCGAAGCCGTCGTTGAGCTCAGTGTGTATTAACTCATTTGATCTTGAAAACCCCTTAACCTAACCTCTGCCCACTTTACAGATAAGGAAACAGACACAAATCAGTTTCGGAATTTCTCCAAGGCCACTGTGGAAGTTGGGTGGGATTTGGTTCCATTCTTACGACACTCACGCCACAGTGTTTTGAGTTTTTTATTTGTTTTCTATGTAGAGGCCTGTCTCTAACGTCTTTCAATATAGGGACCTCTTGGAGGTGGGGGTGAGCGTTGGCGATGGTTCAGTTTAAAGATAAACCTCTTGGGCTGGCGCTTAGGTTGGTAGTGAATGCAGCCAGCGCTGCCACCTTGTGGTCATGCGAGCAAAGAGCATCCTCTCCATGTTCCCTGCGGGACTTGAAACGAAAGTCTCCTGGCTTCCTCTCCTGACTAGCACCCCTGACCACCAAGGCTTTCTCAAGAGGGCCCACAGCCCCAACAGTGTAGATAGTGTTTTCCAAAACTGCATTTTGGAGCCCATTAATCCTTGAAATCTATGTAGAGGATCACAATCAGTATTTTTAAAGGGAAAAAAAAATTTTAATAGGAAAACGGTACATGACATGTACTAAGGGCAAACATCTTTTTGTGGAATTTCTGTTTCAGATATATATACATGTGTGTACTTGGATCTCCTGGGAACCTATTTCTCACTATGACATCAGGCCAAAATGATTGAAAAATACTGATTTGAGAATCAGTATCTATTTTGGCATGGGGGACCCTCCAGGACTGGAAGATTGCTTTGCTGGGGATTCGTAGCAACACTCTGAGTTAATTATTTAATTGGGCGAAACATCCATTAAGGAGGATTCTCACTTTCCAGACAGCCTGTGAGTAAACATGTCGAGAAGAGAAGAGTGAGGTGTTGGCGAAAGCTGCCATTCACCCTGGCTCCTCCCCTGGCCCCCACTCCCAGCTGGGGGAAGGGACCCTGCAGCGCTCTGCCCAGATGTATCTGCAGTCTGGACCAGGACAGGCTGATTGGGCAGGTCTCAAAGGCAGACTGTGTCCCTGAGCAGAGAAGATGTGGCTTGGAGCCCTCAGCCCCTCTACTGACATGTATGGGGAATAACGTTAGAGTCAGGAAAAGTCATTCACAAGTAGCTCGCTACAGAGGAGATTTAATTTGAGAATCCAGTTACAGGAGCACTGGAAGAGATAAAAACAGGGGAAGGTGAGGCAACTCAAAGATTAGCTGTTGCAGGAAGCTGCTAGAACCCCAGAGCTGGACTGTCAGGGGAGGAGGTGCTGTTGACTGGAACCTGAGCTGGAGCTGCCAGGGCAGAACTACAACTCCAAGGGGCCAGCACCTGGGAGCTGGGGCCATCAGGGAAGGGTGCTGGCAGAAGCTGACTGCACATAATAGAAGCCAGTGGAAGCAGAGAGAGGATAAGCAATACTCTGGGCTTTTTCCTCCTCCCACCCTCCAGTCACCCACCAGTGCTTCACGTTAGTTTAACCCAGCAGTAAACCAGTGGACAGAGCAGCTTGCTGCTGCTACTGCTAAGTCACTTCAGTCGTGTCCAACTCTGTGCGACCCCATAGACAGCAGCCCACCAGGCTCCCCCTGGGAAACACCATTTGCAGGGGTCGGCTCCATGCATACAGGGGAGAGCAGAGAAAGGGCAGGAGGTGAATGGAAGTGCAAACGAACAATGACCAACACATGAAGCCCATGTGATGATGGGTCTGCAGGTGTGAAGGGTGAGGTTTTCTTTGAGAGGTGGAGGCCTGTGTAGTGTGTGCTCTGGGTGTGCAGAACAAAGAGAAGGTCTGGTTTGCACCTGTGCCTGTCAAGCTTCTATATAGAAACAGAATCTCAAGGAGAGATTTAGTGCAGAGAATTAAATGCATTCCAAATTTTTGGAAGAGCCAGAATAGTGAATTCAAGACTGAACACCCAGGAATGATTTGCAGAAGAATTCTAAACTGACCCCAGTAGCACTACAGCCTCTGAGACCATCTCTTGGACTCATCTTTTGAACGCGTTCAAAACCACTGTAGCTGCAATACAGAGATCAAGAAACCAGAATGAAGCCACCACTGACATTGTCACCACTGTCTTTGCCTCTTGAAATCCAGAAGCTAGAAAACAGATCATGAGAACCTGCTGAAGAAAACAAGCAAAACCCAGAAACAACCAGAGACGGGAAACAGCCTTCCCCGCACATCCACCTTCCAGACATCATGGATCTGATTGGTGGAATCCTATTCATTTCTAGAGAACTTTAGCTGCAAGGGAGTCTGGGAAATACAGGTTTTAGTTTTCCAGCCTCTTCATCGGAAACGAAGGTGAGATGGGACACTGAGGAAGCCTGTTCTCCTTGTCCACCATCCCACCTGGGGTGGGCAACTCAGATAGAGGAAGCAGTGCAAGACTGCAGGCTGCATGGTGCGAAGGGGACTCCAGACGGTACAGACGTTCTGACAGGGCAGCTCGCCTTACAGCCTCCCAGGGTGGTGTATGTATATTCACATATACACGGGGGCCAGCCCCTGCACAGCTCATTCTATCCTCCCACCTACCTCATAAGACAGGGCTTAATACATTCCCTAATGGAAATGGAAGCTCAGAGAGGTTAAACAGCCTGCCCAAGAGCACACACAGGAAAAGGGCAGAATAGGGCATGGAACCAGGGCTGATTGACACCAAAGCTCTGGTTAGGTATGAAAAGGCAGACGGAAATAAAGTAGACAGGAGATGGGAGGGGGCTGAAGGAAGATCCCCCAGGTGAGGAAGCCACGTGAGCAGAGGCGCTGCGGGGTCTGAGTGTGCTGGCTGTGGGCAGCAGTGAGCAGGAGATCTTGGGGGGAGTGGGCATGCTGAGGGGAAGGGCGGAGGAAGGGTGGGTCCAGGCTCAGGAGGAGACTGCTGTGCACACCATGAGGGGTACTAGCTGGGCAGAGAGGGAAGGGGAGCTGCAGGCTCAGGACTGCCTGGGAAAGGGGCAGGAACCGGGAGGCAGGCACTGGTGAGGAAACAATAGGACCACGTTCACAGGAGGAAGCTGAGGCTCAGTGATCACCAGAGCATCAAGGTGGCCTTGCCCAGGTGTGAGTTGTTCTGTCCACCACCAAGTAAGCATTATTTCTGGGCTGGAGAACAGGCACTGCCGAGGGGAAACAGAGCCACGCTGACAGCTGTTCAGTAGCTGGGGGTTCCTGCCTTGCCCCTCCGCAGCCCACCCAGGGGTAGCCCTGGCCCACTGGGACCTCCCCAGGGCCTCAGGAACAGCACTCATCTTTTTAAGAATGGCCTCATTCATTCCTCCTCCAGAAAGCCTTCTTGCATTACCTCCACCAGGAGCTCCTGGAGCCAGGGCCAGCTCCATGGGCATATGGCCTGTGCAACTGCCCAAGCCCCATGCTCAGAAGAAGGAGGCTCCATGTTTGGTTTAGTGCCTTACCATCACCATCTTAAAATTCTCACTAATATTTTAACAAGGGAGTCTGCATTTTTTTTTTTGCTTTATTGACTACCCCAAAGCCTTTGACTGTGTGGATCACAACAAACTGGAAAATTCTTCAAGAGATGGGAATACCAGACCACTTGACCTGCCTCCTGAGAAATCTGTATGCAGGTCAAGAAGCAACAGTTAGAACTGGACATGGAACAACAGACTGGTTCCAAGTCAGGAAAGGCGTATGTCAAGGCTGTATATTGTCACCCTGCTTATTTAACTTCTATGCAGAATACATCATGAGAAATGCCGGGCTGGATGAAGCACAAGCTGGAATCAAGGTTGCCAGGAGAAATATCAATAACCTCAGATATGCAGATGACACCACCCTCATGGCAGAAAGCGAAGAACTAAAGAGCCTCTTGATGAAAGAGGAGAGTGAAAAAGTTGGCTTAAAACTCAACATTCAGAAAACTAAGATCATAGCATCTGGTCCCATCACTTCATGGCAAATAGATGGGAAAACAATGGAAACAGTGAGAGACTTAATTTTGGTGGACTCCAAAATCACTGCAGATGGTGACTGCAGCCATGAAATTAAAAGACAATTACTCCTTGGAAGAAAAGCTATGATCAACCTGCTGCTGCTGCTGCTGCTGCTGCTGCTGCTACTAAGTTGCTTCAGTCGTGTCTGACTCTGTGCGACTCCATAGACAGCAGCCCACCAGGCTCCCCCGTCCCTGGGATTCTCCAGACAAGAATACTGGAGTGGGTTGCCATTTCTTTCTCCAATGCATGAAAGTGAAAAGTGAAAGTGAAGTCGCTTAGTCGTGTCCGACTCTTTGTGACCCCATGGACTGCAGCCTACCAGGCTCCTCCATCCATGGGATTTTTCCAGCAAGAGTACTGGAGTGGGGTGCCATTGCCTCCTCCGATGATCAACCTAGACAGCATATTAAAAAGCAGAGACATTACTTTGCCAACAGAGATCTGTCTAGTCAAGGCTATGGTTTTTCCAGTAGTCATGTATGGATATGAGAGTTGGACTATAAAGAAGGCTGAGTGCCAAAGAACAGAGGCTTTTGAACTGTGGTGTTGGAGAAGACTCTTGAGAGTCCCTTGGACTGCAAGGAGATCCAATCAGTCTATCCTGAAGGAAATCAGTCCTGAATATTCATTCCTGATGCTGAAGCTGAAACTCCAACACTTTGGCCACCTGATGCGAAGAACTGACTCACTAGAAAAGACCCTGATGCTGAGAAAAATTGAAGGCGGGGAGAAGAGAACAACAGAGGATGAGATGGTTGGATGGCGTCACTGACTCGATGGACATGAGTTTGAGTAAGCTCTGGGAGTTGGTGATGGACAGGGAAGCCTGGCGTGCTGCAGTCCATGGGGTCGCAGAGTCAGACACGACTGAGCTGCATCTCTCACTTTGCGCTGGGCCCGCAGATCATGAAGCTCGTGCTGCCTGGAATGATGGATAATCGAAGAAAGGTTTTTGATGATTCCTGGGCATTGGGGTGGGGGCTCCCCATGGATCTTTCAGGGAGGGTGGCTGAAGGCCTTGGAAGGCATTCCTCCTGTTGTTTTGGATTCCTACCCCTCACATGCACCCAGTATATTCCTTGTAATTGTGTGTGACTTTCCCATATCCTGTATCCAGCCCAGCTCTAGGCTCTGAGAAGCAGGGCCTGTGTCAACTGCTCAGTGCATCTGGGCCCTCCCACCCCTGCCAGCTCCACAAAGAGCCATGCGCACGTGGGTGCTCCATGGGGCTTGCTGAGCCAGCGTGAAGGCAGGCCAGGAGGCTGGGTGGACAGACTGACCATCTCCAGCGGTCCTCTTCTGCCGCCTGGGCAAGAGTGGAGTGGGGAGAGAAGGGAGGGAGACCAAGGGTGTGTGTGTGTGTGTGTGTGTGTGAGACAGAGACAGAGGGAGGGAGGGGGCACATAAAACAGAAACAAATAAAGAGTTCAAATGTGAAACGATTAAAAAAAATAAATCGAAGAGAGTGAGATAAGGCAGTGGAGCCTCTGCTCCCTAGTTAACATTCATTGGATTGAATAATCAGGCTTCATTATCTCAAATTGTCTGCATATTTGCCCTCAAAATGCTAATTTACAGTTGGCTGGGAGCAGTCTCGACCTATTTTGACTAAAATATTATTTCACTTTATTGAGCATTGTTCTTAGCTGTCGGGCATCTTGGTTCGCAGAGAAAGGAGGGGAAGAAATAGAAGGAGAGAGGGAAACATTTTCTATCAAAGCTCTGCCTCGCTCAAGTCTGATTATGTGTTCCCTGCTTTGCGTAGAAATGGCATTTCTAAGCCTCCAAGTAAAATTAGAGTCTTTATCATTTTCTTTTAGGGGATAGACAGTTTATCATTAATCTCAGCAAAGGAAATAGGAGAAATAATTTTTTGTTGTTTTATTGAAGGGGTGAAAAGTCTTGCTCACCACTGCCCCCCTCCCTCCTCAGTGCTGAGGCAGCCGGCTCCTGCTTCCTCCATATTCTCCTGACATCCAAAGGTCTGGAATTCTCTGCCTCTTGCCCTTCTCTCTTCTAAAGGCCCCAATGACCAAAGCAATGGTTGCAGGTAACTCACAAAAGCTCTGGAGTTTGGCTGGACTTGCCCAGAATCTCAGCCTTGGAAGTCTTTCCTGAAGTTGTGAGCTCCAAATTTGATTCTATGATTAGAATTAGAAAGACAAAGCCCTCCCTGGAGCTAACAGTTTGTACCCATCCTTTCAAGCCTTTGTTCACTTGTGAGGCCAGTGTTCCAGACGGGCGGGCTATGGGCCCTGGGCTGGGTTTCCACTCCACTGAGCCACACACACACTCTCCCAACCTCCCTGCAACTGAGGGCAGGAGCTAGTGTGAACTGTCCCTGGGTCAGGCTGTGGCCAGGGCAATTCTGTCTGTGGTCAAAGTCACAGGGAAACAAATCTTAAAGTTGTCTTAGTTCAGTTCCCAGAATCAGATGACAGAACTGAGGACAGAAATTGGCAGATGGAGGTGGTGAATCCAGTCAGTGGGTCATCTTGATGATATTACTGTTTGGGAGGCTTCTCTCCTCTCCTCCAGCAAGCTCCTTTCTGAACGCCCTTTTTGGTCAGCCCTCCGACCTTTTTGTCATCTCTTTCCTGTCATAGCTCTTCCGTAGGAAATGCATGGCCATTCTGGCCCTCTGTATTGCTGGTGCCTTCTGCCTTGCCTTCCTGTGAAGGTCAGCCCAGGACCTAGGAGACCATACACCCAGCCAACAGGCCTCCAGCCATCCTGCCGCAAAGCCACCCTCCCCCGGCCAGCCAGGCCTTCCCGCTCCTCCAGAGCCTAAGGAAGCTGTCTTCCTCTTCTCTACCCAGAGCAAGTGGAAGCTGCAGTTCCCAGTGTCCAGAATCATGGCGGCCCTTGGGCAGGTTGCACACTACACAGAAGCACTGGCCAGGAGGGCAGGGGCTGAAGTACAGCCCCTGCTGCCTTCAATGAGTCCTGTGCTGCCCCGGCGTGGAGCTGCCTCTGCCCAGAAGGGTCCCAAGTAGACAAGGGCTCAGAGCTGACTCACTTCTCTGCCCCACATGCCCTAACCCTCTGAGATCAGCCTTCTCCCAGGGCTCCTCTCCTTCTGAATGTCCTAAGCATGAATGTGTTGTCTGGCTCGAGACCCAGACTTGACGTGTCCACTCCTGTCCCCCATCCTGGGTCTGTGTGGAGCTTGGGGCCTTGCCATCTGTACTCATCAGGAGCCAAGGTCCCCAGGCACTGGCCTCTGTCCACTTACTGCAGCCAGCCCCTGTGCCTGCCTGGATCTCCATGCCTCTGGTCACAGTAGTCCCTGCCGTCCCTCAGCTTCCTGACCTCCTGAGACACTGGACTTCCCAGACCCTCCTTGCATGGCTCCCTAGCCAGCCTAGGCTAGGGACAGCATTCTCTGGCCACTCATAGAGTCACTGGTTGGGGACATCGGAAGGCAATATCACCAAACAGCCTATAGACACGCCAGCCATGCTGCATACATAGCAGATATCACACACACACATCCCCGTCAACACTGCAGACGCTCCACCGACACAGCCCTCCCTGCAGACACCCTTACTCTCCCCCTCGGCAAACACTACACACATGCAGACACAGGCACGAGGCACTACGAACACACCCACACTCAGCAGCACACACACCCAGCTAACACTGCCCCACCAGCCTATGCTCACAACCGACCAAAGCCGTGTATACCCTCTGCTAATAGAACACGCATAAGCCTCACACTTTCCCAGGCACCCACACATTCATACACAGCAGACACCACACCCTCACACCCCCAACACACACTATATGCACACCCACCTGCTCACACGTGCCCTCACATTCATTGGAGTTGGTGGCCATACACCTGGTATATGAGAAAGCTGAGGAGCCCCCACCAGGCCGCACCAAAAAGCGTGAGGCGGAGAGAACTGCGCCTTCGTAATCTGCCTGATGAGATGCAGGAGGAGGAGATCCCACCGCTTCCGGGGTGCAGGACTCAGGCTTTAGCTCAGTCCTGTCCCTGCAGACATGTGACCTGGGGTCACCCTGTCCACAACCAGAAATAAAGCAATAGGAGGAGCTGTCCAAAGTCTTCGGACAGGCATTAGGGCCCTGGGTATTCACCCTACAGCATATACTGAGGGCCACCCCGGCCTGGGTGCTGCAGGGCAGATAAGAAATTCCAGGCCAGGCTTGGTCCCTGCCCTCAAGGAGTCAGCATCAAGCTGGAGAGAGAAGCAGGAGTTCGTATCAGAGGATGTAAGAACAAACACACACCAATTGCAAATTCACTCTCAGGTGGAGACCCTGAGGATCAAATGGGGTTCGAGGTAAATCAAGCAACCCCGGGGTGGCCACAGCAACTGGCCATGTCTACAGGGAAGAATTCAGACTTGGGAGTGAGGAAGGAGGGAGAAACAGTCATTTATTCATTTATCAGCTATTTATTTACTCAGCATCTACAGCCTACCCAGTGCTCTGAGGAAGGAGACCCCTGCCTTCTGCCACTTCTATCGCAGCTGGGAGAAAGTCAGCACCAACCTAGTGCTGGGTGGGTGGGCGGGTGGGTGTATGTAAAGGGGGTGTCAAGCTATGAGGTAAGGGGCAGTGCCTGGGGCTACCCTAGGATAGGGCTCCTAGGGCAAGAGGGCAGGCCTGGGACTAGGGGAAAGCAAGGAGACCCTCCCTCTCAGGAGCCGCCTCTGCACCGTGCAACCTCCGGGGGAGTGCCCTTAAATCTGTGCTCTCAGTGGTGCCTCCCTTGCCTCACACTCATCCCAGTTGTGTTCAAGAACACTAACGGGAGGAGCCTAGGCAAGAGGCTCCAATTTGCTATCAAGTCCTCCAGGCCTGATTTCTCCTCTATGTCTGTCTCGGTTTTTATCCTCCATTTCCGTAGAGCCCCAGTTACCCTGGCCCAGCCTCTGGCCCCAGCCTTAGCTTTCCTTCCCTAGGCCTCAGGGTGTCAGAGCAGGTCCCCTCTCCCTGAATGGGAGACTGGGGAGAAAGAAAGCTCACCCTAGCTAGGAACAGAGTCTGGTCCCGGTGAAGCCATCATTCGGGCCTCAGTGGGTTTGTCCCCAAAGGCTCCCATGTCACCCTCTTTCTCTCTTTTCCTGCTCTGATCTCTCTCATTAAGGACCTGTATAAAACAAGTAAAGTGAAGTCACTCAGTCGTGTCCGACTCCTTGTGACCCCATGGACAGTAGCCTACCAGGCTCCTCCGTCCATAGGATTTTCCAGGCAAGAGTACTAGAGTGGGTTGCCATTTCCTTCTCCGGGGGATCTTCCCGACCCAGGGATCGAACCTGGGTCTTCTGCCTTGCAGGCAGACACTTTACCATCTGAGCTACCAGGGAATCCCGTATAATACAAGAGACCGTGTCTGTTTCCCAGTTTGGAGCACTCAGCACTCTGCACTCCTTTCTCAGTGGAGAAAGACTGAATGTGGGTGCAGTGACGCCCAGGACCCTCTGGCAGACTTCAGGAAGTGGGACCCTCAAAAAACTGCAGAAGCTCTGGGGCCTGGAGGGTGGTTTGGGGCACACAGGGGCCTCTCAACGCGCCCCAGCTCCGTAGCTGACTCTCACAGTGTCAAGCTCAGCCAGACCCCATTCCTCACCTAACGAAGGCCAGCGCGATCTGGGGCCTCAGCCTGGTGGGCCCTGCCAAGGGTGTGGATGGGTGTTCTCTTCCTCCCCCAAAGCTCATTTCCCGCTGGCAACCTCGATGCCCTTTCCAAGGACGTTCTCCGCCTTCAAGGGCGGACTGACCTCAGCAAAAGAGGCTCTAAGAACAAGAGGTGGGGGACGGGTAGGTGGGTCTCGACTGCCTCCTAGGCCCCGGGGAGAAGGTGGGAAGCCCCTCCCGGAGCCCTCGACTGCAGCGCTGATCAATGGGCCGCAGCCGGCGGACTGGGCCGGACCGAAGGATTAGGGCGGAGAAGGGCAATTACAGCCGAGCGGCCGGCACCGGCTTTCCTCCACTGCGGGGCTCAAATGCCGCATTTCGGATGCAGGGCCGCGCCGCCCTGTTTGCTCGGGGACTGGGGGCTCCGGGGCAGGAAGCCAACTCGCAAGAGTATCGGAGATTAGGGCCCGCGGCGGCGGGGGCGGGCGCTGGACAAACACGCGGCGGCCGCCTCAATCCGCCGCCCTCTATTCCGCCCGCGGCGACGCAGAGCTGGGACGCGGGGAGGCGCCCACGCGGGCAGGGGAGGCCGCGGCCCCTACCCCGCCCCGGGCTCCGCGCTCCCCCGGGGCCGCTCGGCCTGCAGGCGCGAGCTGCGGGGGCGGGGCGCAGAGCCGAGCTGCGCCTGGCGGGGAAGCGAGGGATTTTTTTTTCTTCCTTCAAATATTGATCAGTTTTGCTCCTTAATAAGCTTACACGTGGAAGACCAACTCCCGTAAAAATTGGGTTGGTACCATAGATCATGGTGGGAGAATGAGAAAAAGAAGGAGGGCATGAATGACAGAGCAGGACCTGGGTGGAGTCGGGAGGACAAGGAAGGGGAAGACGGAGGGCTAATGGAGGAAAGCCAGGCGCCGGTCCCTCCGACCCTCCTCTCTCCCCGCAGCCCTGCCTCCCATCTGCCTGGTGGGGAGAAGGCAAAGAGCTCCTGGCTGGGAATGGGAAAGGAAAAAGAGGCAAAGGTGGAGGTGTGAAGACCGGGGAGCGGCGGGCCCCTTGCCAGCCCCGGGCCGTGCGACAGAGGACGGCGCCTCCTGTGTCCAGGGGCCCGCGCTGCCCGGCGCCGACCGCCGCCCTCGGTCTGAGTTCTCCGCTGCTCTGGGAAGCGAGCCTTTGATAAGCCTCCAGGAGCGCCGGAGGACATGTCCAGACTCTTAACCCAGAGCTTCCAGGGGCCCAAAGGCCAGAAGGACAGTCTGGGACCCCAGAACAAATTCTGGGAGCTGTAGGATTCACCCCCTGGCTTCTGCCACAGCCCCAGCTACAGCTCCTCCTGCCCTTCCACAGCTCTCAGTCCCTGCTCCTCCCTGTTCCCTGAGCAGAGTGGCCATTCCTACAAACATGCCTTTGCTCAGGTTTCTGGGAGGGTCCAAATCCTGACCACCAAGGCACAGCAAGCATCCAGTCTCTTCCTCCTGGAAGCCCTCTAGGGCTTCTCCAACTCAGAGCCCCTTCCTATTTAGCATCTGATTCCATCGCAAGTCTCCTATGTGGTGGGCCTTGGCCTTCTCTCTTCTCTTTCAAAGTCGGGCTGTATGTTCTCTTAGAACTGAGCAGTTTGGCCCTGAATAGGATCTGCCCACACTCGCCCGCACCTCCAGACAGCTGGAGCTTAAAAAGTTAGTGGGCTGGTCCGGGCGGTACTTGTGCCCATGAGGGCCTTTGTCCCTTAGGAGTGACACAGGTTCTCTCCCAGGGAACCGCATCCAGTTCCTCACTCCTCTGACTGGCTCCTCTGCTCCTTCCCCCACCCCACCGAGATCCCTTGGGAGGTAAGGCCACTTTGTAATCTCCCCTGTTCTTGGAAAGCTTATGAAGTCCCTTCTCTGGCTGTCGACACCTCTGAACTAAACAAGCTTCCTTTTCACCTCTCCTGAGGTCCTTAGTGAGCTGCTGGAACCTCTAGAAATGATCAGGCAACTACCAGTTCCAAGATTCGGGAGGTTAAGCCCTCGCCTCAAGAGAGGTTGTGGCTAAAACCACCAGGAAGCTGCCCCCACCATGGGTGGACATACCGAGCAGACAGTGCGGCCTGTGGAGGGCAATGCAGCCACATCAGCCATTTCAAATGAACCTCTCTCTCATCCCAGGAGTTACACAAGAATCTCTCCTTAAAAGTACTTGCAGGGAGCACAGCACCTAGGAGGATGTTTGTCATGAGGGGAAAGAGAAAAAAATCTTAAAGCCCATCAGTGGTGGGCTGGCTCAACCGTTTGCAGGCTGTGCAATCGTTTGTGAAAAATTTGGCGGAAGTATATATACCGACACAGCGACGTGTCCAATATATATTAAACGAGGAATAAAGCAAGTTTAAAATAGTTTAAAATACTTTGATTCAATGATTTTTTTGTAAAAATTGTTATAATAAATGTTAGTATATGTATGGGACAGAAGTAAACCTGAAAAAATGGTGGTTATTTTGTTAGATTATAGAGAAGCTTTCATTTTCTTAATAATAATTTTGGTATTGTTTAGTTTTTATGCAAAATGTATATATTAGCTTCGGAATTCGAAAAGAAAAGTCTATGGACCATCTTGTCAGGACAGAAGGGTCTTGACTGGAAGCACATTTGAGGCTGGCAAGGGTTATGCTGTGGCAGGAAGACGAGTCCCACCAACACACTGACATCTCCTAGGTGTGACTGTGTAGGAGGAGGGGGGCTTTCCTCGAAACCTCCCTGCCTGCTCCCGCTCCGTCCCTTCCCTGCCTTCCGCCCCAAGGTTGGGAAGGTAGCCAGACGAGAATTGTAGTCTTTTTTTGTTTTGACATTTGGGAATATCCTGCAATTGGCTGTTTTCTTCCAGCCAGTTGAACCAGCGGGTCATGCCTGTCTCTGCCCCACAGTTAGGAAGCGTTGACTTCACCAGCCGGAAAGCAGTGATCTTAGACACCGGACACAACGTCCCTCCTTGCCCCTCTAGTGCCCTCGGAGCACAGCGCTGCGTACCACCTCCCGACTCGGGCTTCATTTCCTGGAGTTTCTGAGGGGTCTGTAGACCAAGTTGATCCTAATCCCTAACTAAGCTCCCGCGTAAAAAGCCTCTTCTTTCTTGCTCAGCTCGCTCGCGCGCTCTCGCCAGAGCTGCCGAGACCCGGCGGATGCGATTGCAGCCTGCAGCCAGCGGAGGCGGGGCCCACATCACGCGGTCTGCGCGCGCCCCCTGCTGCCCGCTGCGGAAATAACACTCTCCATCGGCCTGGCCCTTTGGCCCTTCAGTCGGAGAGCTAAGCGCCCAGGACCCCTTCTTCCTGAACATTTCCTGTGGCGTTGCGTTCCCCAGGCCTTGTTAGGACAGCGCCCAGGCATTTAAAAAGCAAAATGGTGCCTCCGTGAATGGGCACAGCACCCCCGAGGCTATAATCGCACCCCGGAGGAGGCCTAAGTGACTTTTCTGCATCACGTTACGCAGGTAAGATGTAGGAGCAAACCACAGCCTATGTTTCCTGACAGCAAGTCCAGACCTCTACGAAGCTCTGAGGAAACAGAGGGCGTAAATTCTCCAAGCACTGTATGAGGAGCTCTGCGGAGACTGAGAAGATAGGGTCCTGCCTCCCGAAAACCTAGAGCCCCAGAGCAGGAGCAGGCCTGATTCTGCGTCCTGTCAGCTGCCCTTGCGGGCCCGGGGCCAGCCCTGTGAGTGTAGCTGTTCTGTCCTGGGCTGGACCTGCCCAGGCGGTGAGCGTTGACGGGGCCCTCCCCAACCAACTCCAGGTGTGCTCCCGGCAAACAGAAAAGCCCCCGCTCAGGAAAGCTCCAGAAGCAGCTCCCCCAGGGGTGAAGCTGTGAGTTCCCTGGGGAAGGAGAGACAATGCAAGTTCAGGGCCAGAGGATCCTGAAGGCAGGAGACGGTGCCCTTCTGCTGTGTACTGGCTGTGACGCCTGGATAAGTGGCTTGCCCTGTCTGAGCCTTATGTTCCCTATCTGTAAAATAGCATTCATAATTTATCACAGGTTGAGAAGTGGATTCACTGCTACAACTTCGCCATATCTAGCACACAGCACATGACCCGTAAATGCCCATTAACAGTGTAATGGAAAAATAAATTGTAGTCTATTCGTTTTCTGAATACTCTGAAGAAAGTGAAAGTTGCTCAGTCTTGTCCAGGTCTTTGCGACCCTGTGAACTATAGCCTGCCAGGCTCCTTGGAATTTTCCAGGCCAGAATACTGGAGTGGGTAGCCGTTTCCTTCTCCAAGGGATCTTTCCAACCCAGGGATCAAACCTAAGTCTCCTGCATTGCAGGCAGATTCTTTACTGTCTGAGCCACCAGTGAAGTCCGAATACTCTAAACCCGTGAAAATTAATAAACTATAGCTACATATAGAAAGTGAAGAGGAACTAAAAAGCCTCTTGATGAAAGTAAAAGAAGAGAGTGAAAAAGTTGGCTTAAAACTCAACATTCAGAAAACGAAGATCATGGCATCCGGTCCCATCACTTCATGGGAAATAGATGGGGAAACAGTGGAAACAGTGTCAGACTTTATTTTGGGGGGCTCCAAAATCACTGCAGATGGTGATTGCAGCCATGAAATTAAAAGATGCTTACTCCTTGGAAGAAAAGTTATGACCAACCTAGATAGCATATTCAAAAGCAGAGACATTACTTTGCCGACTAAGGTCCGTCTAGTCAAGGCTATGGTTTTTCCAGTGGTCATATATGGATGTGAGAGTTGGACTGTGAAGAAGGCTGAGTGCCGAAGAATTGATGCTTTTGAACTGTGGTGTTGGAGAAGACTCTTGAGAGTCCCTTGGACTGCAAGGAGATCCAACCAGTCCATTCTGAAGGAGATCAGCCCTGGGATTTCTTTGGAAGGAATGATGCTAAAGCTGAAAGTCCAGTACTTTGGCCACCTCATGCGAAGAGTTGACTCATTGGAAAAGACTCTGATGCTGGGAGGGATTGGGGGCAGGAGGAGAGGGGGATGACCGAGGATGAGATGGCTGGATGGCATCACTGACCCGATGGATGCGAGTCTGAGTGGACTCCGGGAGTTGGTGATGGACAGGGAGGCCTGGTGTGCTGCGATTCATGGGGTTGCAAAGAGTCGGACCCGACTGAGTGACTGAACTGAACTGAACGTATAGAAAACTCACATAGTACTGAGTGAAAGAGGCAAGCTGAAAAATGACAGGTACAATGTGATACCACCTGTATAAAGTTTAGAAGCATGCAAAACATTTCATGTTGTATGCTGCTTAAGGATAAGTAACTATGGAAGAATTATAAGAGCATGAATGGAAATGATAGCACCAGGTTAGAATAGTAATTAACACCAGTGAATGGAACTGGTGAGAAGTATAAGGGGGCTATGTATGTGTCCATGGTACACTTTTTTTCAAAAGATTTATTTATTTATTCATTTATTTGTTGACCGTGGTGGGTCTTTGTTGCTTCATGTGGGCTTTCTCTAGTTGCAGCCAGCAGAGGCTACTCTTCATGTTGGAGCCCAGGCTGCCCATTGCAGCGGCTTCTCTTGTTGCGTGGAACACAGGCTGAAGGCTTGCGGGCTTCAGTAGTTGCAGCCTGTGGCCTGCAGGCTCTAGGGTGTGGACTCAGTAGTCGGTTGCTCCACGGCACGTGGGATCTTCCTGAACCAGGAATCAAACTGGTGTCCCTTGCATTACAAGGCGGATTCTTAGCCAGTGGACCACCAGGGAAGCACCATAATGCACTTTTACTTTTAAAAAAAAAAATGAAGTAAACATAGCCAAAGTTGACAACGTTGGATGGTGAGTTCTTGGGTATTTATCATATCTTTATCTATTTCAAACACTTTCTTAGTGTTTGAAATACTTTATTATAACAACAACAAAAAAAACCCGGAAGATAACAGTTGCTCACCTAATAATAGATGCTTTGATAATCTCCCGCTTTCAGCAGCCCTGCACCCCAACTTGACCAGTTCTCCTCCATCTTTACTCTTATCCAGCCATGTTTTTCTTGTTGCTGCTAAGTCGCTTCAGTCGTGTCCGACTCTGTGCAACCCCATAGACGGCAGCCCACCACGCTCCCCCGTCCCTGGGATTCTCCAGGCAAGAACACTGGAGTGGGTTGCCCTTTCCTTCTCCAATGCATGAAAGTGAAAAGTGAAAGTGAAGTCTCTCAGTCATGTACAACTCTTGGCGACCCCATGGACTGCAGCCCACCAGGCTCCTCCATCCATGGGATTTTCCAGGCAAGAGTACTGGAGTGGGGTGCCATCGCCTTCTCCGGTTTTTCTTGTCAAACTAGAACCCAAATGCAGATGACTCCCCAATCTAGCCCAGACACCTTCTCTTACCCAACTTCTTGTCAGATGGCTCCACAGCAATGCTTCTCAGACCGTAACCCTCAATATGGCCAGAAGTACCCCCAAAAGGACATGTTGAAAGAAGATAGATAACTCAGATATCTTGTGGAAACTTTTGAATGCTGATGAGAAATAAAAAGATCTTCCAAGCTTTTTAACAGCAGAAGGGTTTTCTGCAAATAAAAGCCAACCTGACAGCAGGCTTTTCATCTGCACGTGAGATGCTAAGAAACAGCTGCCAGCAGCGAGGGGACTCCTGTCCACAGGGCACTGAAGAGAGAACTTTAAAACAGTTTTGAGTAAAAAGGAACAAGGAAAAAAAAATTTACCATTTACGTAAATTAAGAACACATATACAAAACAGCCCTGCATATCTTACATGGATCCATAAATAGTCAATAACAGATAGCAAATATATGAGAGAAAAGTTTATTAGAGGAGCAGGAGAACTGGCAAGAGGATGAGGACAAAGAGGGAAAGACAGGCGAAAAGAAGAGTGATCTGGTGTGGACCTCTGATGGCGATGGCCAAGAAGAGGCAGGAAACATTACCTCAGTCCTCTGCTCCTGAGGTCCAAAATGCGAAAAAATCAATAAAAACGAAAAGTGTTCCCAAATTCAGGCAATGGATTAAACAATGAGGGGTGTGTGTGTGCGCTCAGTTGTATCTGGCTCTTTGTGACCTCCTGGACTGTAGCCCACCAGGCTCCTCTGTCCATGAGATTTTCCAGGCAAGAGTACTGGAGTGGGTTGCCATGCCTTCCTCCAACTCCCCTACATTCACAACGTATGTGTTCTCGAGCCTCTGCTCCACCCCAGAAACTGTATTTGTATTACTTGCTTTAGATTTTACTAAATCCAAACAAACTGGATGGACTGTATTTGGTGAAGCTAAACCATCAGTTACACTCATTCATTCATGGATTTATTCCTGTAGCAAATATCTGTGGGCTGACAATTCTGTACCAGGCTCAGTTCTAGGCACCAAGGGAAAAATCAGTAAGCAAAGCAAATTTGAAAAATCTCTGCTCTTTAGGGAGCTTACATTATTGTTGAGGGACATGACAAAAATAAATAAATAAGGAAAATATATATTTATTGGAAAGTAATAAGCACTTATCGTTTCCCAGATGGGGCAGTGGTAAAGTGCCAGTGCAGGAGGTGCAAGAGAAGGTTTGATCCCTGGATCAGGAGGAGCCCCTGGAGTAGGAAATGGCAACCCACTCCACTATTCTTGCCTGGGAAATTCCATGAACAGAGGAGTCTGGTGGGCTACAGTCCATGGGGTTGCAAAGAGTCAGACACAAATGAGTGACTGAGCAAACACACACACATAAGCACTATGGAGAAAAATTAAGCACTACAGGGAAATAAGGACCATAGGACAAGGCCAAGAAAGTCAGGTCAGGGAAGGCCTCTTTAAGAAGGTAACATTGCAGCAAGGACCAAAAGAAGGTGAGGGATTGAGCCATGCGCACAGCTGCAGGGCAAACAGGAGGAGGGAATAGCAAGTGCAAAGGCCCTGAGTAGGAGTGTATTTGGTCAAGGGAAGGCCGGAAGGCCAGTGTGTCTGGAGCAGAGTGAGACGGGGGGCAGTAGCGGATGAGGCTAGAGAAATAAGAGGAGTGGAGGACCTTGTCAGCCCCCACCTGGGGTGACTCGGGGAGTCCATGGAGTTGACAGATTCTTTACTGCCAAGCTACCTGGGCTCTGCAAATTATGCAGCTGTCTGGCTTGCGATCAGATAGTGGCTGGGACTGGACCATTCAGGATAGCTTTATTCACAAATCTAGCATCTTGACTGGGAGGCTGGGACTCTCTCATTCTCTCTGCATGAGTAGCTTGGGCTTCCTCACATAGCAGCTGGATCCCAAGAGCAGGCACCCAAATGGCAAAAGGAAAACTTCAGAGTCCTGCCTCAGAGGTTACACAGTGTCACTTTCTTCATATTCTACTGATGAAAGCAAAGTCACAGGGCTAACCCAGATCCAGGAAAAGGGGATGAGGACACGGCAAGGCCTCTTTGCAACAGAGCACGTGGGAAAGAAGCCTTCTTTGAACACATACCCTACCATTCCATGTTTGCGGCCTCTGGGCCCAGAGAATGAGCCTGCTGCTTTTGCTGCTGCCTTCTGCCTACCTCTGCCACACCTCCCAGCTGAAGCCAGTTGAATTGGTTTGTCTCAAGTAGGGTAGGGGGTCTATTTTGTCCACTTAAACTTCGAGAATGACTAAAGGACTGGCCTTGGCCACAGAGGCTGTGAACTACGTTGATCGCTTAACCAAGTAAGGTGGTGAGGAAAGGGCAGGCCGAGCAAACAGGTGCAGTAAGCTGGGGACATGGCTCTACCCCTTTCCCCTGACAATAGGAATGAGGAGTTCAAAGCATGTATAGAGCCTTGCCATTCAAGGAATGGTCCTCAGAGGAGTGCCTTGGAAATGAAGAATCTAAGAACCCAGCCTAGACCCACTTTGAGTTGGATCTGCAGTTTAACTAGATTCCTGGGTGATGTATATGCACACTAAGGTTTGAGAAGCTGGTAGACTCTAGAACAGAGTTTCTCACCTTGGCCCCACAGTGGACTCACTTGGGAAAGTTTTACAAGTCTCAGTGCCCTGGGCACACCCCAGGCCAAGCAGATCAGCATCTCTGGCCTTAGAATACTTCGTTCCTCACTAGGCCCTTCCCCTGCTGAGTGAGGAAGCCAGGCTCCACACCCTTCCTGACTTAGGACTCCTCACTGGGAGAGCCCCACATGGCTCCCCTCGGGAAAGCCGGGAGCCAGGGCAGAGTTTCCAGGGGCGTCCAACCCTCCCTCTCCTCATCAGGAGCTTGTAGACACTAGTTTTCCCAGAGCACTCTCTGGACCCTGGGGGAAGTGCTCCCACATCCCACGCCTACCCCTACGTTTGAAGTCAGGACCCCAAGGGCCAGCTCTCCATGCAAGTGTGAACAGCAAACAAGTCAGTCTGAACACAAATAAGGCTACTTCCTAACAGGAACCTCAGTTCAGTGCTGAACAAACAGGCAGCCAGAGCACCCCCCACCCCAATCCCTAGACCACCAGCTGGTGGCAAGGCCCAGCCTCTGCTCCTGGCCTGGACGTGAGGTTTCCCAGGACTCCAGTGCTCCTTTCCACCCAGTTCTCTCCCCAATCCTGGACTCGGCCTCCCCGGCCTTAGTAGGCTATGGCAAAGGCTTGGTGACAACCCCACAAGCCCACTTGTGGAAGAGCCTTTAAACGGCTACAAGGGCACAAGGGAAGGTCTGGGCGGGTATGAGGGCCTGAGACAAGTCTGCCCTCTTTCCCCTGCCCAGCACCCTTCACGTCTGCCTGTGACTCACACGCACACCACCACCACCAAAATGATGACCTCTATTTCCCTTTCTTCTGAGCACAGAAACTGCTTTCTAGGTTGTTCTTTCATCTTCTCCCCCTCCAACTCCATCTGCTTACAAGACACTTGGAGAGGTCGCACACATGATAACCCAACTCCTCTTGGGTTTTTCCATTTCAACAACACCCCTGAGTTTTTGGACCCTCAGACCAGGTTTGAACACGATGATGCAGAGATGGGCTCAACCTGACTGGCAGTGACTTTTTTTAAAAGAACCAATCCCTTTGTTTGCCCCTTCTAGTGGTGTTGGAAGTTCAGTCAGTTATGAGCCGTTGAAGCAAGCTGGTCTTTTAAAGGCTTTACTCTGTCTCACACACACACTCTTCTACTATAACGTCATCCCGCATTCACCCCCAAAGGGAAAAAAATAATCCTTCCCTTTTGAAGGACTATGAAGCAGAGAGGAGAAATTAATTCAATTAAATTCCATTTCAGGACTTCCCTCGTGGTCCAGACGTTAAGAATCTGCCTGCCAGTGCAGGGGACACAGGTTAGATCCCTGGTCTGGGAAGATTCCACATACTGTGGGGCATCTAAGCCCATATGCCACACTTACTGAGTCCGCGCTCTGCAGCTACTGAAGCTCACAGGCCTAGAGCCTGCACTCCACGTCGGGAGAAACCACCGCAGAGAAGACTAGCCCCTGCTCATCGCAACTAGAGAAAGCCTGCACACAGCAACAAAGATCTAGCACAGCCATAAATAAAGTTTAAAAAAAATTAATTTCAGCCATTTAAGTTGACACTTCATTGTGGAATTTAGAGTCAGATGGACCTGTGTTTGAATTCTTATAGTTCACTAACTGAAACAAATCTTAGCTCTTCAAGATCCAGTTTCCCCATCTGTAAAATGTAAATGACAGAAAAACCATGAAGATGAATAAGATACACACCTTACACAGGGCCCGTGGTATACACAGGGGTTTGGTAGAGGATCATCCCTCTTCCTTATTCCTTTCTTTAGAAGCTGGAGGGATAAAGGAGAAATAGAATTCAGTTCAGCAAATATGTGGTAGGCGGGGCTGGTGGGTAAAATGACAGAGAAGCTGCTGACTGGGTCTGGGTTGTCATGAGGGCATGCTGTACAGTGAGCTGGAAACTGAATCCTGGACTGAGTTTTGCCTTTTGCGCAAATCTCTTCCCAGTTAGCAGGCTGGACTCAGTGTCCTTGTTTTCAGTACAACGGAGGGCTTTGACTAGCTGGTTGTGAAGATCTCAACAGCTCGGTTGAGGTACTTTAGACCTCAGTTCTAAAGTACTCTCAGTGGATAGAAAATACACCAGTTCCCTGAATTACGGCTGTTTGCCCTGGTACTCACACTTCCCCTCTGCTCACTGCTTCTTCCCTCTGCCTTTGCCCATCCCTAAACCTGGGGAGCCCACATGGGTCCATACTAGCTAGCCCTTCTCTCTTCTCTCAAAGCACTTTCTTTCTGCGTAATCTCCCCGTCTTCTTGCCTTGGCAGGCTTTCCTCTCTTTGGAAGGATCTGCAGAAGAAAGCCTCCTCCGAGGAGACTTCCCAGATCTTTGAAGCTGTAACTGTACTCACATGGAATCTGCACTTTTAGTTTGCCAGTTGCATTACTTGGTTTGACAGTTGTATCACTTAGTTGTGGCTCTCCCCTACCATGAGACTGTGAGTTCCCAGTGGGAACAAATGGTTGTCCTCGTTTCTTTGTAGCCCTCATAAACCCAGCACATAAAATAGGTCTCAAGCAAATAGATGTTTGTTGACTTCAGTCTAATTAAAGAGCACAGAATTTCAGAGAAAGTCTTAAAAGCAGCATGCATAAGAAAAAGCTAGGAGACAGTAGGTAACTGCAAAGTGTGTTAGCAATGTGTACCTCCTCTGTGTCGCTGTGCGTTCCTGAGAGAGAGGAACAAACAACTTGTTTGCTCTGGGCCCGTCAGGTGCAAGGGGGTGCAGGGGGGGCAGAGGAGCAGGGAAGCAGGTGTGGGAGGGAGCTGAGGCAGCTGGGCAGGAGGTGTGGGGCGTCCCTCGAGGTAGCCCTCAGGCTCTCTCTTCCTGTAGGCTGGGCTGGACTCGAGCCCTGATATGTGTGGGCCCTGCATCTCCACTGCAATGACCTTGATATTCCCCAGTTAGCTCCTTTCTTCTGAGTGAAAAAGTCTCCCTTTGAAAAGATGAAAGAGAAAAAGAGATGGAGAAAGAATCTACCATAGAGAAGATGGAAAAAGAGAAAAGGGACAAAGATTTTCAAGGGTGTTAGAGGAAAGGGCAGCCAAGGGGTCTCCCAACATACCTGTTCCAACTTCCTCAGTCCCCAGTGGCCCTGGGGTCCTGACTAAGGCTCAGAATATTGGTGTGTACTGCGAGGTTTCTCCCCTCAATCCAGAGAAAGAAACTAGTTCTCTACTGCGGTGGTGTGTTCTGCTGCTGCTGCTGTTAGTCACTTTAGTCTTGTTCAACTCTTTGCAACCCTATGGGCTGTAGCCCACCAGGCTCCTCTGTCCATGGGATTCTCCAGGCAAGAGTACTGGAGTGGGTTGCCATGCCCTCCTCCAGGGGGATCTTCCCAACCCATGGATCGAACCTGCATCACTTACATCTCCTACATCAGCAGACAGGTTCTTTGCCAAATAATGGACACTAGCGGAGGAGCCTGGTAGGCTGCAGTCCATGGGGTTGCAAAGAGTCGTACATGACTGAGCGACTTCACTTTCACTTTTCACTTTCATGCATTGGAGAAGGAAAGGGCAACCCACTCCAGTGTTCTTGCCTGGAGAATCCCAGGGACGGGGGAGCCTGGTGGGCTGCTGTCTAGGGGGTCGCACAGAGTCGGACACGACTGAAGCGACTTAGCAGCAGCAGCAGCAGCAGCATAACATTTTGTTAAATTTGAACAAACTCTGTACTTTAGTTAATAATATTATATCACATGTTCATTTGCTGTTTCTTTTACAGCATAGTATTTCTTTATATTCTCAGAATTGGATTAGAAGTTTCAAGCTTCATTCCAAAAAAATTTTTAAATCATCAAGATAAAATTTCTAGACTTTAGCAATAATATTAGTTGCCAAAATGCATGCCAAAATTATATTAAATTTTTGAGTGAATATAAATTAGAAATCTAGCCTTTTATTCATACTAAATCAAACAAGTGGAATCAAAATGTTATACATTTTTAAGGTGGGCAGAAATTAATGTTTTCTAAAATATATATTATGTTATAATATATAATTATACATATTATACATGTTTTCTAAAATATATATATATGATAACATATATCATTTTAATTGTTTTGGGTTTATTTTGTGTAGGTCTTTTCCTTCTCTTGTTTCCTGCCTAGAGAAGTTCCTTTAGCATTTGTTGTAAAGCTGGTTTGGTGGTAATGAATTCTCTTAACTTTTGCTTGTCTGGAAAGCTTTTGATTTCTCTGTCAAATCTGAATGAGAGTCTTGCTGGGTAGAGTATTCTCAATTAAGTTCTTCCCTTTCACCCCTTTAAACATATCATGCCATTCCCTTCTGGCTTGTAGAGTTTCTATTGAGAAATGAACTGATAATCTTATAGGAGTTCCCTTGTATATTGTCATTTTTTCCTTGTTTTTAATATTTTATCTTTGTCTTTAATTTTCATCAGTTTGATTACTATGTGTCTTGGTGTGTTCCTCCTTGGGTTTATCCTGCCTGGGACTCTGCACTTCCTGGACATGGTTGACTACATCTTTCCCATGTTAGGGAATTTTTCAGCTATTACCTTTTCAAATATTTTCTCAGGTCCTTTCTCTCTCTCTTCTCCTTCTGGGACCCCTACAATGCAAATGTTGGTGTGTTTAATGTTGTCCTAGAGGTTTCTTAGGCTGTCTTCTTTGCTTTTCATTCTTTTTTTCTATATTCTGCTCTATGACAGTGATTTCCACCATTCTGTCCTCCAGGTTACTTATCTGTTCTGCCTTAGTTATTCTGCTATTGATTCCTTCTAGTGTATTCTTCATCTCTGCTTGTTTGTTCTTTAGTTCCTGTAGGTCTTTGGTAAACATTTCTTGCATCTTCTCAATCTTTGCCTCCATTCTTTTTCTGAAACCCTGAATTATCTTCACTATCATTATTCTGAATCATTTTTCTGGAAGGTTGCCCATCTCCACCTCATTTAGTTGTTTTTCTGGGGTTTTATCTTGTCCGTTCATCTGGTACATAACTTTGGGCTTTTTCATGCTGATTAACTTTCTGTAATGTGGTTTTTGTTTTAGTCACTACAGGACTATGTTTTTTGGTTTGTTTTTTTTTTGCTTCTTCTGTCTACCCTCTGATGGAGGAGGCTAAGAGGCTTGTATAAGCCTCATAAGCCTCTTCTGTTAAAATTAGGAAGTTGATTGTGAAGGAGTAGGACCATGAAAATTAGGATGGAGACATGTATTGACAGATTCCAGTGAACCTGGGGACCTTGAGTGCCTAAGTTCTGTTGAACCTCTTTTTTCAGTGGCAATGACCCTTCCACCCCAGTAAGGAACCTTTCTTGTCTGTGGGGCCTGTAATGGCCTTCTCTGAAGCAGTGGTCTTGATTTTTCTCAGGATCTACCTCCACTGCTCATAGGCTCAAGTCCAGACAGACTTTAAAGGGTGAAATACAAAGCATGATCCATGAGAAGGTGTGATAAACACCAAAATAATTGCATGACTTTGCCAATTTACATCAACAGAAACCTAGGGAAATGTATAGAGCTTGAGCTTTTCCAACCATTCGTTCAGTTGGTTGATTGAAATCTGGAAGTTAGAAGGTCAAAACTTCTTTGGTATACAGTAGAAGAAAATATTCAAAGGTTAAGGAAGATTGGAATGCTACAGTAGATTTATCATATAAGACTTATTTACCTACGTGCTCCAGAAAGTCCAGAAAACACTCCTTTCATCAAATCTGTGAAAAACACATTCACAGGAGAGCTCTGATATCTTTGAAGAGGTCTATGGTGGCTATTCTCTGTTGACCAAAAATGATGGAGGAATTTACAACATTCATCTGGTTCCCCAAATTCAGTGGAGATGATGGAATCTCACATTAGCAGGGACCAAGTGATGGTACTTAATTTCCAAAGACAAAGTAGGTATAGTTACTATAATGGACTCATGAAAAAATGTGGCCATGGTGGGAGGGATGGAGGTCATGCATGGGCTTAGTAATGGATTCCCATTCACCAACACCAGTCTGGCTACAGCCACTGCTGGGTGCCCAACTTGCCAAGAGTAGAAGCCAACACTGAGTTCCCACTTGGGAAATCAATCAGCCACCTGGTGGCAGGTTGTTTACATAGGAAGGAACAGGGCTTTGTTCTCACTGGAATATTCAGTAACTGACATGGATTTTCCCTTTCCTGCCCACAATGCTTCTGCCAAAACCATCATCTATGAACACAAAGGATGCCTTACCCATATAGCATTCCACATAACATGACTTCTGGCCAAAGAATTTCTTTTATAGCAAATGAAGAGCAGCAATGGGCTCAGGCTCATGGAATCCACTAGTCTTCTCCTGTTTCCCATCAGTCTAAAGTAACTTGGCCTGAGTACAGTAGAATAGTTTTTTGAAGACTCCGTTATGGTGCCAGCTGGGTGGCAACACCTTGAGGGCTTGGGCAACGCCCTTCAGGACGCAGGGTATGCTCTAAATGAGCAACTGACATATGGTGTTCTTTCTCCCAAAACAAGGATTAGCAGGCCAGGAAGCTGAACACAGAGATGAGACAATACACAGAACTTCCCTAGCAGAATTATTGCTTTCTGTCTCTGAAACGCTGGGCTCTGCTATTTAGAGTATTAGTTCCCCAAAGAGAAATATTTTCTCAGGAGACGTAGAAGTGGTTCCATTGAACTGTAAATTGAGACTGGCCCTGGCTACTTCGGCTTCGTGCCAGTGAATCAATAGGCAAAGAAGGTTGTTGTATTGCCTGGGGTGGTTGTTCCTGACAATCAAGGGTGGGGGATGGGGAGTATCTTAAAATCCATAGCAAAACTATTACACACTAATACAAGAAGGAGTGCTATTGGCACATACCAGCAACGAAGGTCACCCCATCAGGCAGGGAATATGAAATGGGGAGTGGAAGAGTATAAATACCAGCTAAAACAACACAACCTGTTGCAGGAATAAGGACAACATTTTTCTTCTTATTTCAATGATGTAAATATTTTTGTGTTTTAACCAGAATTTTCCTTCCCTTCCAATTCCACTACTGTATAAATAAATTTTTAACATTAATTGTTACAGGATGTAATGGGTAGTGTGACTTAGCTCAGGATGTAATGGGTAGTGTGACTTAGCTAGAAGAGAAGTGAACATCACCAAACTACGAAAACTATGAACCTGTAGACTTTATATCCTCAGGGGAGAGTTAGAAATGAACCTTTTCCATATGCATACTCAGTTGCTAAGACATATTTTCATTGTACAGAAATAGGTATATCATGTTAAGCAGAAACACAGTTTTGCTGTCATTTGCTTTCAACCTTTATTTGAAAGTTAAGTCTGGTGAAAACAAGTATTTATGGATGCCAAGAAATAAATATCAGCTTCAAGAAATCTCCTTTTTCCTTTTTCCATATTTATAACAAAGGTCCATATCACCAAAGCTATGGTTTTGACAAAGGGTGGACAATGATGGCTTTGTACTTTGTCACTTTAGCTAAGCTGGAATCATACTTCCTAGAATTTCCTTTCCTCTATGATTCTGAGATAGGATTGGCCACAGGAGAAATTTCCATCAAAGGTAGAAGTGAAGTAGCTAAGTTTATACTTGGAAGGTAGCTGTACCTTCAGGTGTTATTGCAGCTCAAGCATAGAGCTGGGACCTGTTGGTTCACTTTACTGGTGTAAGGCAGGGGCTGAGTCTGCAGCTTTTAGGTCTCACTGGATCTTCTTCTTCAGCTTCTTCAACTCCTGGGCTAGGTACAATGTTAGCTCTGAGATGAAAGACACCAGATTCAGCTACTGATCTCTTATATCACAGAAGTTGGAGGCTGCGAGGTAGTGAAAGAAGTGAGTTTCAGTTTCTTCTCGTGAGTTTCAGCTCTTCCTTGAAGGTTCCAGTGATTCCATTCCTCTCACTTCATGTCCACTTTTACTCCTCACTGCCTACCCTACCTACTTGAAGTTTCAGTATTAGATGCAGAAGCAATATTTGTCCATGAACTGTTTAACCAGTTCCTATAGTTATATAAGATCAAATTTTCATAATAAATGCTTTATTCCACATCACCCCTAGTGGATTAGATTTTCTAATCAAATCCTGTTAGCTCTGTGGGTTGTAAATATCTTCTCTCATTTTGTGATGTGTCTTTTATTGTACAGAGTTCTACATTTGAATGTTTTAAACATTTATTGTGTTTCTTGTATTTAAGGAATTACTTCTTATCCTGAGGTCATAAAACTATGCCTTTTTGAAAAAAGAAATCTCCTCTTTTCTTTTTCCATATTTATAACAAAGGTCCATATCATCAAAGCTATGGTTTTGGGGGAAGGGGCGGCAGTCGCCATGTCGGGCCACGAAGGTGGCAAGAAGAAGCCCCTGAAGCAGCCCAAGAAGCAAGCCAAGGAGATGGACGAGGAAGATAAGGCATTCAAACAGAAGCAGAAGGAAGAGCAGAAGAAACTCGAGGAGCTAAAAGCAAAGGCCTAGGGGAAAGGCCCCCTGGCCACCGGTGGAATTAAGAAATCTGGCAAATCTGTGCCTGAGGCAGTGATGACCCTTAGTTCCATTCCTGTTTAAACAGCTGGATTCCCTGCCATAATATCTGTTGCCACCTATAGCTAGAATGAAGTGTTGTCTTGGAACCTATTGTACATTTAAGAATAAACTTTTGTAAAAAAAAAAAAAAAAAAGCTATGGTTTTTCCAGTAGTCATGTATAGATGTGAGAGTTGGACTATAAAGAAGGCTGAGTGCCAAAGAACAGATGCTTTTGAACTGTGGTGTTGGAGAAGACTCTTGAGAGTCCCTTGGACTGCAAAGGGACTGGAGGTTAAACCAGTCAATCCTAAATCAATCCTGAATATTCATTGGAAGGACTGATGTTGAAGCTGAAGCTCCAATACCCTGGGCCACCTGATGCGAAAAACTGACTCATTAGAAAAGACCTTGATGCTGGGAAAGATTGAAGGCACGAGGAGAAGGGGACAACAGAGGTTGAGATGGTTGGATGGCATCACCGACTCAACAGACATGAGTTTGAGCAAGCTCCGGGAGACGTTGCAGGACAAGGAAACCTAGCATGCTGCCATCCATGGGGTTGCAAGGAGTAAGACATGACTGAGCGACTGAACAACAACAAAAATGATAAATAGACACTACAACACTGGATATACATGTCTTATTCTTGACTTTAATTAGGGCTGCTTCTGAAGTTTCATTTTTAAATATAATTCTTGCTGTAGGTTTTTAATGACCATCCTTTACCTTTAGTTCAGTAAAGAGTATAATTTTTAAATGAACGAGTGTTGAATTTTATAAAATTTTTTTCTGTGTCTATTAAGATCATTATATTTTTCTTCAATCTAGTTTTGTAGACTACTACTTTGATATCTACCTTTTCACCCTGAAGTTTACTAAAAATGTCATTTTTTAAATGATTGTAGAATGTTAATAAATGTTCTTCTGCATCTATTTAAAGTATCACATTTTTTTCTTTATTTTGTAAATATGGTGTATACCTTAATAGATTTTATGATGTTTTCTTACACTCCCAGGACAAACCCTACTTGATCATGATTATTATTATATAAACTGCCAAATTTGATTTGCTTACATTTTATTTAACAATTCAGCACCTTAGGATCATAAGAATAATTGGTTTAAAATTTTTTGTCTCACAGTATATTATTTTCTGGTTTGGACATCAAGGTTATGCTAGCCTCAAAAGTGATTTGGGTAGCTTGCCCTTTTTTCAACTGTGAAACAGTATAAAACCAGGATTTCTTAAACTGTTGGGACTGGATTTGGGAGGTTGAAAGGAAAAATGATTTGTAAAATTTTGATTACCAATTGAACAGTTAGTGGCATACTGTTTTCTATTCTTTCTAAGTCAATTTTAATAATTTATATATTTCTGGAAGATGATCTGTTTCATATAATGTTTCAAATGTACCAACAATTCATGATAATCCCTAACAATAAGATGATCTCTATTTCTAGCTTTGTTCTGCCATCATTTCCAATAATTCTTATTTTGTCTTTTCTCTTTTTACTCTTGATCAATTTTGATAGTGTTTTGTTGTTTATTCTATTTTATTTTTCAAAGAAGCATTTTGGATTTTATTGGTTTTCTCAACTGTACCATTGTTTTATATGCTGCTGCTGCTAAGTCTGACTCTGTGCGACCCCATAGACAGCAGCCCACCAGGCTCCTCTGTCCCTGGAATTCTCCAGGCAAGAACACTGGAGTGGGTTGCCATTTCCTTCTCCAATGCATGAAAGTGAAAAGTGAACGTGAAGTCACTCAGTCGTGTCTGACTCTTAGTGACCCCATGGACTGCAGCCCACCAGGCTCCTCGGTCCATGAGATTTTCCAGGCAAGAGTACTGGAGTGGGGTGCCATTGCCTTCTCTATCTGCCCACTATATGTTCTGTGAATTGGCATTTAGACCTAAAGACTTGATCAGATTCATGTTTGACAGTTGTTTTGACAAGAAAACTTTATACATAAAGTTGCATACCTTCACCAGTAGGCACATAACTTCTAGTTGTTTTTCTGATTGTGATGTTAGAGGCCACTGATGATTCTTGCCATTATGATTAATGCTAATTTCTGTCCCACCACTTTAGTTGTCTAAAAAAAATTTTTTTCTAGTAAATTCTTCAGACAGATTCTGGGAACAATATTCTCTCTCTTTCTCTTTTTAGCTCTTCACAAAAACATCTTAAGAAGTTAGGAAAGCTATCCTGGCCTTTTCTCCTGTTCTGGAATAAACACTCATCTCACTTAAACATAGGCCAAGAGTTCTGTCTTTTATGTTGCAATGTGACTGCTTCTCTATCTGGACTTTTTTCTGCTATCTTTTTGTGTATTTTCTGTTTAGCAGTCTTTTTAAAATTTCTGTTTGACATCTTTCCTACCTTCTAGAGAACTGATAAAATTTTCCATATACATCCTGCCCCCTTTTAAAAACCCTTTACTGGTTTGGAAGATATGCATTGCATTTCTATTCTTTTAGTCTTTGCCCTTAAGTAGTTAATATACATTCTTAACTATTATTTTTGTCTACTAATATGTAAAATTAGCCAATATCTTACATTTTCCTCCTGAACAGGACAATGACAATAAGAGGCCCATTGCATAATGCAGTCAATCTTATTCTGCTGTGTGAAGCTTTAGCTTTTTTAATTAAAAAAGATTCTTTTTAACAATAAACAGTTGCTAATTAATCATCTTCTATATTTTTCTTATACCTGTACCTCTTGGGTTTTTTTACTTGCTAAACTACTCTTTAAATAGGTTTCGTAAGGAATGGCCTTTGGGTTGCAAACTTTCTTGGCCTTTGTGTGTCTGAAAATGTTTTCATTTTTACCTCTCTCTTGAATGATAGTTTCAATGGATATAAATGTTATGTAGACAGTTAATGTCTCTCAGTACTTTAAAGAGACTACCTCATTGGTTTTTTTTTTTCCTATTTCTTAAAAAATTGTGATAAAATGTGCAAAGAATTACCATCTTAACCAATTGTAAGTGTGCATTTAGTAGTATTAAGCACCTTTACATGGTTCTATAACCATCACAACCATCCATCCCCATAATTCTTTTCATTTTGTATACTGAAACTCTATACCCACTAAATTATAATTTCCTGTAGTCCCCTCCACCTAGTCCCTAGCAACCACCATTATATTTTCTGTCTTTATGATTTTGACTACTCTACCTTATGTAAGTAGAATCATACAGTATCTGTTTTATTGTGATAGGCTTACTACTTAGCATGAGGTCCTCAAGTTCATCCATATTGCTGAATTTTCCTTCACTGAAGAGATATGGCCAAAATGGTGGAGTAGGAAGACCCTGAGCTCACCTCCTGTCACCAGCACACAAAATTTACAACTACTTACAGAGCAACTATCTATGAGGACAACCTGAAGACCAGCAGAAAAGATTTTTCTACAATAAAGATATAAAACCCGGAAAAGGAAACGGCAATCCACTCCAGTACTCTTGCCTGGAGAATCCCATGGACAGAGGAGCCTGGCAGGCTACAGTCTGTGGGGTCACAAGAGTTGGACACACAATTTAGCGACTAAAGCACCACTACCAAAGATATAAGAAGGACCCATAAGACAGGTAGGAGGGGCAGAGACCTGGTATGGTCAAGACCTCCAACCCTGGATAGGAAATGCCAAGACAGGAGGCTAATCACAACAGTAGAGGTTCTTCCCAAGAAGTGAGGGGTCTGAGCCCAAAATTGAGGCCCCCAGGCTGGGGGTTCTGTACCAGAAGATGAGCCCCAGAACATCTGGCTTTGAAGGCTTGCATATGGGAGAGCCAGCAACAGTAGAAAACAGAGACACTGTTCTTAGAGGGCACACCAAAATATTATATAGTCTGAGATCCAACATAATGGCAATAATTTGTATGAGCTTGGGTCAGACCTGCTTTCTGATCCTGGGAAAACCTCCCAGAGAAGCAGGAAGCAAATGGTAGTCCCTTAGGGGCAGCCATTTGGGGGAGATCATTCTACCAGGACACTGGTGTTGCAAAGTACAATTTTGGAATCCCCCTCTAGTTTATAAAGCTAGGAGCAAGTGAGAACCAGTTCCAAGACCCCCAGGGCTGAGCAGCCATACATGCAAGGACCTAGCCCTGCCTGAAAAAGGGCTCAGCACCAGCCTTCCCAGCCCCCAGAGTCAGGCACCCCAGGACCTGGTTCCACCTACCAGGGGCCGGCAACCACTGCCCAAGGTAGGACTGACAGCCAATTGGTCTGGGGGCCAACCCCACTTACAAGCATGCCCGTGGTAGTCAGCCTCATCACAGCAGAAAGGCCCATGAAGCCTGCTTAGGAGGCTCCCTGACAGAGGGGAGTGTATCACTGAGCCCCACAGGATGTCACCTGCATAAGATCACTTCTCCAAGATCAGGAAGTCTAACCAACCTACTTAACACATAGAAATAAACATGGAGAAGCAGTAAAATGAGGAGAGGGAAGAATATGTTGCCAACAAAGAAGCCACACAAAACTCCAGAAGAAGAACTAAGTGAAGTCTACTTATCTCCAGATAAGCAATCTACCCAATAAAGAGTTCAAGGTACTGCTCCTAAAAGATGCTCAACAAACTGAGGAAAAGAGTAGATGGACCATGGGAAGTTTAATAAGGCATCAGAAATTTATAAAGAAGGATGAAAGAGATCTGAAGATAATTACTGAAGTGAAATTGTTACAGGTCATCAAGCTAAGAATTTTTTGAGTTGGGGGGGAATAATTCTGGATTATTTGGATGGACCCAGTGTAATCACCAGGGTCCTTATAAGAAGAAAGCGAGGGCTTCCCTAGTAAAGAATCCACCTGCCAATGCAGGAGTCACAGTCTCCATCCCTGGTCCAGGAAGAGCCTACATGCCGCCCCAAGTCCACACGCCACAGCTAATGAGCCTGTGCTCTAGAGCCCACAAGCCCCAGCTACTGACGGCCACGTGCCCTGGAGCCCATAACCTGCAACAAGAGACGCCACCGCAGCTAGAGGGCAGCCCCTACTCCCCACAACTAGAGACAAGCCCGCACAGCAACGAAGACCTGCACAGCCACAAAAAAAAGAGGTTATGCTCCTGCACTAAGAACAAAGACATACTAGCAGCCTCTAGAAGCTTGAGAAAAGCAAGAGAACAGATTAAATAAGAAATGACTAGGAAGGAAACAGATTCTTCCCTTGGAGATTCCAGAGGGGAGACAACCCTGTCAACATCTTGAATTAGTCCTAAGAGATCCAGTTTTTACTTCTGACAACTAGAACTATAATATAATAAATCTGTGCTGCTTTATACCAAAAAAAAGAAGAAACAATTGACAGTAGATTAGATGATACAGAGAAACACTGAATTAGAAAACAGACTAATGGAAATCACCCAAGTTGAACAGAAAACAAATTTTAATGAGGACAGTTTAAGAGACTTCTGGAACAATATCAAACATGCTAATATTCACATTCCAGAGGCCCAGAAGGAAAAGAGAGAGAAGAGGGGAGGCACAAATAACTTACTCAAAGAATTAATAAGTGAAAACTTCCCTAACCTGGGAAAAGAAGCACATGCAGATTCAAAAATCACAAAGTCCCAAATAAGATGAACCCAAAGAAGTCCACATCAAGACATGCTGCAATTAAAATGACAAAAATGAAGGATACTCAATTACATTTAGACATAATATAATTAGCTATAAATATAAAGATATTTAAAAGCAGCAAGAGAAAAGCATTAGTTACATACACTTATGACTCACACAAAAAGAAAGAAATTCAAATATAACACTAAAGATAGTCATCAAATCAAAAGGGATGAGAGCAAAAGAAAAAGGAACAAAGAAGAACTACAAAACAACCAGAAAACAATTAAAATGGCAATAAGGGCATATCTATCAATAATCACAAAAGAATATCTTCATGACTTCAGATAGGCAAAAAGGTTTCTCTTGAAGGACACAAAAGCAGATTGTTAAGCTTTATTACAATTAGTTATCTTGTTCATTAAAAGAACGAGAAGGCAGGCCACAGAGTGGAAAAAGATATTAATATTTGCATCTATATATACTGTAATAAAAGGCTTGATCCCAAATATCTATCTCTATCCATAAATACTCTTACAAAGTAATAAGAAAAAGATAGTAACCCACTGGAACAGGGGCTTCACACAAAAGAGGATATCCAAATGGCTGATATCCAAAAGTTCAACCTAAAGAGTTTTCAGGGAAATAAACGTAAATTAAAATACATTTTTCTGACCACACCGGAAGCCACCATGAAGACAGGGACTATCTTTGTTCTGCTGGCTTTCATCGTCAGGGGACTAGAGGTGACCTGGGCTCACAAGTCTCCTGTCAAAGGACGACAGACACCTGGATTCTGCCCAGAGGTGCCCAAAGGTACTCCGGGAGCTTGTGCTGAAATGTGCTCAGGAGATGATTCCTGTCCCAGGGGAATGAAATGCTGCAGCAATGGGCGTGGTCATTCCTGCACAACTCCTGTCTTCCAAAAGGGTAGATCTGGTGGCCATGGGAAAGTTGGACAGAAGGTTTATTGAGCATGCCTGGAGACCAGCCCCAGAAGATTTCTCACGAATTTGATGCTTGTCATAACTACAAGACTTTCACATCCATTCCCGACTCGTTTCTATACCTGGAATTGTAGCGCTGGAAGATGAAAATCTAAAATGATGGGATGACTGCTTTCTAAAGAGCCTGTGTGGAAAATAAACTAAATCTGTAGCATAAAAAAAAAAAAAATAGGTCACATAGCTAGGGGATTTGAACCTAGGCAGTCTGTTAACCTTTCTTGCTCTATTTACTCATATGTAAACTAAGGATATTAATGTCTATATACTCATGAACTTACAGTTTGAAGAGAAATAAGTCAAACAATAGAAAACAGATAACAATGTACTGAAATACAGTGAATTATGTTTGGAAAACCCAGACCTAGAGACACAGTGACTATACTTTTTACCTAAAAATCAGCCCAGACTTAACAAAGTTTTCATACATCTTCTATTTTACAAGTTTTTTCTTGCTCTTTGTCAACTCCCCCTGATTCCAGGGTGCATACTGTTATTGTAAATAGCTTCTCTCCTCCCCACAATAGCTATCATGTAGCTAAAAACTCAATCTCATTCAACTCTTGTAAGAATCTCATTAGGTAAGTATTATTTTCTCACTTAAGAGAGCATTCCCATTTTATACGAAAATGAGGCTTAGAGTGAATAGACCACTTATCTGAAGTTACAGTTCAGTGACAAAGTTGGGATTTGAGGCCAGGTTTGTCCAACTCCAAAATCCACATTTTCCATCATCTTGCTTCATGGTTCCCCAACCACCTAAGTCACTATCATTGTAGGCCCCCAAAAAACAGTGTCTGTATCCCTCCTCATAAGGCCTGCTTTTGGTACTTTAGCACTGCAGTCTGGGTGGTCCTGGGGGTGGGGGCAACACAGACTCTACCTCTTGGAGGAAAAGCTCCTCAAAAAGAAACACATTGAGGGGGACTTCCCTGATGGTCCAGTGGCTAAGACTGGAGCTCGAATGCCCGGAAACAGGAGTTCCATCCCTTGTCGGGGAACTAGACCCAGTGCAGCCAATTTTTTTTTTTAAAGAAAGAAACACGTTGAGAAATGAAATAGTATATGTAAGATTTGAAAGTTATGGTGTCCAGAACTTTCCAACTCCCAGTGGATCTGACCTCACCGGAAGAGAGAGTCCTTCCCACCCAGGCCCCTTCCCTGGCGCTCTCATTGCTGCACCCTCATTTCTGACCCTGCATTCTCTGGCCACAGCACAGGAGACCTAGACCTGGGGTCAGATGGGACACCTGTTCTTCGTTTTTCCCACAATCTCATGTTGCAGACTGCCTGGAGTGGGGGCGGGCTGGGGGTGTTGTTCAGAAGGCAGAGCCAGTATTTGCTGAAGTGGGAAGTGGGGAGGGACAGGAACCCAGCAAGATTTCCTCCAGCCCTTACTTAGCAGAGCAGATAGGGCATATTGGTGTTCCAAAGAGCTAACACCTATGGACAATGCCACTGAACCGCGCCTCAACCTGCTAGAGTGGTTTCGATGTTAGGCATTGATTTGAGGAGGCAGAATACGATGGGAGCCTGGAAGGCAGGAATTCCTCCCAGTGCGACAGTCGCTGCATAGTGCTCACTGGCCAATTCTAAATGGTTTACGTGCATTAACTCTTGTGTGACTACACAGCAACTCCATTAGGTACCTACTATTAGTATCCATTTTACAGACGAAGACATTGAAACAGTAACTTGCAACTTACCCAAGGACATTGGCAAACACGATTATCCAACTGTAAAAGGGAGATGCATATGCCTGCCTTACACCTTACATAAGGCAGGTTTTGTAGGACACCAACTCCCATGCATTTGTAATAAATTCGTATTTATAACCCTTCCTTTTTTTTTTTGGATACCGAAAAGATCTTTCCAGTGGGACTTAAGTAATGCGTGAGTGCAGAAAGTCCCTGGAAAGACACAAAAGAAATCGATAACTACAGCGGTGTCTCTAGGCAGGAAAAGGTGGGAATTTTACTTTTCAGTGTTTAAACAAGGTATTTCAATTATTATTATTATTTTTTATTTATTTAAGGGCTTACACAGTCATAGGTGAATGTGGCCAGGGCTTTCAAAGACAGTGAGCGGATGAGCCAAAACCTAAAGTCGCGGCACTACAGGGTGGCTCGCCTGGGGTCACCAGCAAGCTACAGTGAGTTTAGGGTCCCTTTCCCTACTGCACAGGATGGGGATTTTTTTACGAGGAAGGAGGAAGGGCGCTAAGGCGCCCGGGGCTTTGGAACGTCGCGGGGGTCCTGCCCGCGGGAGGTGGCGCCCACCTGGGCGATGGGAAGGAAAGGCCCAGCCAGCCCGGCCCCGCCCTGTCCAATTTAAGAGCCGCGGGAGACAGCTGTGACCGTTCCTGGCCGACAAGGCTCGCTCCCTTATTTAAAGCAGGTGTCCTCCCGCGCCTCCCGTGCTGCCCACAGCCCAGAGGCCCCAGCTCCCCTTCTTGGGCCCTTCCGAGCAAAGGCCGCGCCATGCCCAGCCCCGGGCCGCGGGACTGCGGGCCGCTCCCTCTTTCGGGCGCCGGGGTCCAGCCCCAGGGCTCCAGCCGCTTTCCAGGGCCCGCGTCCCCCGCCCTGCCGCCTGGCTCTGCAAATCCAGGCCCACCCCGCGCGCCCGGACGCCTCGCGTCCTCCTTTTCCGTTGAGGCCATCCTGGCCAGACCTGACCCCCGCGCGCCCACCACCTCCCCGCTGTCAGTCTCCGCTGGCGCCCACGGGGCCCTCTGGAACGTGCCCTCCAGGCCTCCCGCCCAGGCTCTGCCCGGGACGTGCCCGCCGACGTGGCTGCCCGCCTGCCTGAGCGCGGGGCTGCACCAGCCGTGCCCCCAGCCCCCTACGCTGCGGCCCCTCGCCTCCCACTTCTGCGGCCTCCAGGGTCTCAGCGGCACAGGTACGAGGGAGCGGACAGCCGCCACGGTGGGCACAGGATAGAGAAGTCCCCGAGTTTGAGAGCCACGCGTGGTTGGAGTGGATGTCAAGTTTATGACTCTTGACCCTGCAGGCGATACCGGGCGGAGAGAGGGCCCCAGACCGGGTGGGAGACTATCCGGCCCGCTGCTGAGGTGGGAAAAGGTGTGTGTCGGGGAGTGGGTGGGTACGTGTGCAGAGAGGAAGGTGAGGCAGGCCGAGAGCGGCTCGGACAACCAGGATCAGCGCAGGGCTGCAGGCACCCTGGCCCCTCCCTGGAGTAGGGAGTGGGAGAGGCCCTTGCTCCCTGCCACACCTGCTTTACGTAACGCTTGATGGAGCAGGCTTTTCCCCAGCGCGGCCAACTCAGCCGGAGAAGCAGCTGCTACTGGTACCCCTCAGGGAGAGCGAGGAGCTGTTGGGTGTTAGCCGACCGGGTTACAGCCTCCACTGCTCACCTCTGTGTGAGCTTGGCTTCCGCACTTTACTGCTCTGAGCCAGGTTCCTTCAGCTGTTAGAATGGTTCCCTGGGGCTCTGGGCCCTGGAGCACAGTCACTTAAATCCCCATGAGACTTTAGCCATTGGGGTAATTTTCTCCTCTAGTATTAACATCCACCTATATGAGTTTTTACCATTTTTGGCTATCTGGTTCATCCATCCCCATGGCTCCCATGAGGGAAAACAAGAGCAAATTTAGTGCAAGCCTTATCAACCCAAACCAAGATCCTGGTAAGACAACCTTTCTTGGGTTCCCCCCACCCTGTGTCTCCTCACCTCCCTTCAGCTGGGCATTCCTCCCACCCTTGTGGAAGAGAAACCCTGGTCTCCCAAACACTATCCAAATTCTTGCTACATAATGAGAGCCACCTCTGGTGTCTCAGATGGCAAAGAATCTGCCTGCTATCAGGAGATGCCAGTTCGATCCCTGAATTGGGACAAATCCCTTGGAGAAAAGCATGGCAACACACTCCAGTATTCTTGCCTGGAGAATTCCATGGACAGAGGAGCCTGGTGGGTTTCAGACCATAGGGTTGCAAAGAGTTGGACATGACTGAGCGAGTAACACTTTCACTTTCATGAGAGCCACAGCCCTCACTCCAAGCCACCTTTTTCTAACGTCGCCACACACCTGAGGTCTGAATTATAACTTTCTACTTTGTATTACTGTTGTCTCATTTTCAAGTTAGTTTTTTAAATATACATATTGATTGATTGATTTGGCTGTGCTAGGTCTTAGTTGAGGCATGTGGGATATTTTAGTTTCAGCATGGAATCTAGTTCCCTGACCAGAGATTGAACCCAGACCCTCTGCACCGGGAGCACCAAGTCTTAGCTACTGGACCACCAGGGAAACACCTCGCTGGTTTTTGCATGGGTATTACAGCCACACAAATCAAATTTCAAAATGTTAACTATTAAGTTATAGTATGGAGAAGAGTTTACCGTTCCTTTCCCCTAGCCACCTGTTTCTCCCCACCCCACAGGCAGCCAGACACCAGTTTCTTTATTCTTCCAGTGCATTTTATACTATTTAATACTTGGACACACATGTGTGTTAAACGCTTAGTCGTGTCTGACTCTTTGTGACCCCATGGACTGTAGCCCTCCAGGCTCCTCTGTCCATGGAATTCTCCAGGCAAGAATACTGGAGTGGGTTGCCATGTCCTTCTCCAATGGATCTTCCCTACCCAGGGATTGAACCTGGGTATCTGCATTGCAGGCAGATTCTTTACCGTCCGAGCTCACATTCATGTGTATTTGTGAAAATACATGCATATATATATATACACACACATGCATTCTTCTAACCCCCCCCCATACTAGACACACTGCTCTGCACATTACTCCTTTTATTTGACCATGTATCAGAGATTTTTCATGCCACAGAACGGTCCATTGCAAGAATATACCATATTTTAAATCTGAGTCCACTGATGATCTCTTATATTTTGCTCTTCATGCTTCTGTAAGCCAGCTGGGCCCAGTGGCTGGGGCCTTAGGCAGCCAGACCTCACTCCCTTCACTGGGGCAGTTTTGTCTGCTAGCCCTGGAGCCCCTCCCCAAGGTTAGTGGGAGCTGAGGAGTCTTAGCACTGCATCGCCAGAACTCTGTCTGGAACACTTCCTCCAAGCTAGCCCAATGGCTTACTTCCTCACTCCTCTGGAGTTATGAGTCAGGTACTGCCCCTTTTAGATCAATCTGCATCTCTGCTGGCCCACGGCTCTATGAGCTGAATAGCACCCTTATGTGCATTAGAAAAGGGTACCACCTAACTTCATGCAAACACAACACCTTGTCAGGGAGGAAGAACAGGCTTGCAAAGAGCAGGCAGAATTTCAGACTCCACTTACCCTCTCAGCTGGGTACCAGTGTTCAGGATACAAGCTGTACATGGTGGCCTTATTCAAGTGTCACCTTAGTGAAGTGGCTACCCTTTCCAAAGATGTTCATACAAATTCTTCCACCTACCCACACACACACACACACACACACACACACACTTACCCTGTCCTTCCCTGATTTATTCTTCTTATTCGTGCTAATCACTTTCTGACATACTCAATTTTTTACTTATTTGCCTTTTTTTTTTTTTTTTTGCTGTTAGGGATTCTCTGTTTTGTCCTGGAACCATGCCTGAATCATAGTACACATTCAAAAATTTGAATGAACAGAAAAGATGAACCTTCACTCTTTGTTCAAAAGGGGGTCTCTTCTCTGCTCATCTCATAGGGTTTTCCTGAAGTAGCCAAGGAAAGGAGAGATGGAGGTTTGGCAGCTCCTCTTAGGGCCAGAGATTATGCCACTAACCTGAAATAATGGAGGCCAAAGCAGTCTCACAACACTGTCCCTTCTTTTAAAAAAAATTTTTTTTTTTAATTTTGTATTGGGGTATAGCCATTTAACAATGTTGTGATAGTTTCAGGTGAACAGTGAAAGGATTCGGCCACACATAAACATATATATCCCTTCTCCCCCAAACTCCCCTCCCATCCAGGCTGCCACATAACATTGAGCAGAGTTCCATGTCCTTTTCATTTGTTTTATTTCTGCGCAGTCTCTTCCCACCCTACCTTCTTGCTGTGTTGTTACCTGGCCAAGGGTAAGACAGGGCAGTGGAGCTGTGAGTTTGTTTCTCTCCTCCACGATGACAGGGTAGGGGGTTACGGCTAACCTTTCCTCCTGCTAATTGCTCTTCAGGCTTGGAGCTGGTTCACTGCCTAGGCCTCTGGGATCCCCAAGACTGGACCCAAGCTCAGGACCTTCAGGACCCTGAGAGATCCCAAAAGAGGATTCGAACCATGTTTAACTTGGAGCAGCTGGAAGAATTGGAGAAAGTGTTTGCAAAACAGCACAATATAGTGGGGAAGAAGAGAGCCCAGCTGGCAGCGCAGCTCAAGCTTACAGAGAACCAGGTGAGAGCAGGGACTCCTGTGGGGCTCGGGCTGCACCTAAGGACAGTTACTACTCTCTCAAAGAGCCCTGAGTCGGGGCTGAGAGGAATTTATGGGCCTCTTTTTCTGTGCCTGGCTGATAGGGGATACAGGCCCTAACCACTGGCACACTCCCTTCTCTATATGATGAGAAAAATAGTCCTATTTGAAATCACATTATGGAAACAACACGTGTTAATCTAGAACTTTATAATATAATGTTTCCATGCTAAATAAGGAGCTGACAGTGAAATTAAGTTGGTATTCAAGAGACTAAATATTAAAAATAATAAACACTCTCTTGACCCCATATTCCCCTCTGGCTACTGAATTATAGCTGCTCTTTTCACAGGCAAATTTCTCAAGAACTGGCTATGTTCTCTCCATGTCCTCACCTCCCACCTGCAGTGTGATTTCTTTCATTCTGCCATTTCACTGAACCTTCTCATCAAGGTCTCTAATGACCTCCATGTTGCCAAAGCCACCATATGCTTTCTTCCCTCCTCTCACCCCACCACTCAGTACAATCAACCAATCCTGTTTTGAAACCCACAGTTCTCTTGGCTTCCAGACACACACTCTCTTGGTTTTTCTCCCAGCCCTCTAGTCCCTTCTTCTCGGTTCCCTTTGTAGGCAACTCTTCTCTTTGTGGCCTCAAATTTTCTTCCCTAGCTGATTTAATCTATCCCCATGGGTTTTAAATACCATTTGTAAGCCAGTGACTCCCTAGTTTGTATCTTCCACCCGCCCCCTCTTTTCTGACTTGTGCGTCTAACTACCTTCCTGGGGCCTCCACTTGGGTGTCTTGTGGGTAGCCATTTCAAACTTAAGAAGTCAAAACCTCAATTCTTGATTCCCCTCCCCAATCTCTCCCTTTCCCCACACATGGCATCACTGTCCACCGAGCTGCTCAAGAATCTAGTTCAGATACTTAGATCTGAGTATCTAAGATACTCAGTCATCTTAGATTCCTTTTTCTCTCCCAATTCCAATTCACCAGCCAGCCTTTTCACCTCTATCTCCAAAATACAACTGGAATCACTTCATTTTTCTCCATTGCCACCAGTTTCAAATGGGACCGTTCTTCTCATGATACAGGGAAGGGAGTGTGCAACCCCAACTATTGCTGGATCTCTGCAACAGTCTCCCCAGCTGTCTCCTCAAATCTGCTTTTATCCATTCTTCACCCACTGCCAGATTCGCAATGTACTTGATGTAAATAGGACTATGTCACATCCCACTAAAAAACTCGAAAGTGACATTTCTAATCCATGGCCTTCACAGTTTTGGGTGATCTGGTCCCCACTCACCTCTTCCACGTTCTTTCCCTTTGCTGTCCCCTTTCTCAGATGTGTCTGCCGTGTTTCCTCCTTTCTGATCCTCAGACACTCCAAGCTTGATTCCCCTGCCCTGGGAATTCCCCTGCTGGTTCTTCAGGGAGGCTCAAACTCCTATTTGTACCCTCATTTGTGTTTATATATTTGTTTCCATGTTTGTTTTTAGTCTCCCTCCACTAGACTGTGAGCTCCGTGAAGGCAGAGCTCATACTATTATCACCATTACCTGGGAAGGGCCAGCACTGCCTCAGATGTGGATGTTTAAAGTGAAGCCAGTACACAGATGCTCAGTCGTGTCCAACTCTTTGCAATCCCATGGACTGTAGCCCACCAGGCTCCTCCGTTCATGGGATTTTTCCAGGCAAGAATACTGGAGTAGGTTGCCATTTCCTTCTCCAGAGGTCAGATCAGGAGCTCAGTAAATACTTGGGTGAGTGAGTGGTACTGGAATTAGAGGGAAGGGTGTGCTTCCCTTAGAATGAAGAGTAAATTTTCAGAGAGGAGTCGGCACTGTGGTAATGGGGGATGCAGTGGAAACTGTTAGTTACATTCTGATCTCTTCTCACTGCCTCAATTATAGGTGAGGGTCTGGTTCCAAAACCGAAGGGTCAAATATCAGAAGCAGCAAAAGCTGAAATTGCCAGCTGCATCTGCCATGGCTGCCTCCCCAGATGAGCCCTCCAGCAGCTCTGACACCAGCATCCAGAGAGAAGACACCGAGTCAGGAACAGACAGCTGAGGACTGCAACAAAGGCTCAGTCCAGGCTGGGCTAGTTCTTCCTGGAAGTACCCATTGGACCTCTTTGTTTCAATTCTTAATGAAGAGCTTGTCAGGTCAAAGGGCACCATGAGAATCTGAACTGTAAAGCAGGAGCCCTCTTTTTCTGTGTCGACCCCTGGGAGCTGTAATAATGCAAATAGTCACAGGTACAGAGTTTGGCCTTCAGCTATGTCCTTGGCCAAGTTACTGAATTCCTAAGGGTTTCCCCCGCACCTGTAGATTGGGTATGTTGATAACTTTGACTTCCCAGGGCTGAGATGATATCTGTAAAACACTTCAGAGTGTGCCAGGCTCAGCACGAAGTGTGCAGTAACTACTAAGGCTTATAGGTCTCCTTCACCTGTGGGAGTATTACCTCAGCCCCAGCCTCTCCAGAGAGTAATCTTTGCCTGACCTGAGGAGAGAGGGCCTCCTTGAATCAGCAGCTGGGCATTTCAGACTCTTCCTCATTGGAAATGGTAGAATTGAGAGCAAAGAAGGACGGGTAGACCATTTAGCCCACTTCCTCTCACAGAATTTCCTGAAGGTTTTTAGTTTTGTCTGAACTGCTACCACTCATAGAAGGAACTCGGGCCCAGCTGCCCCCTTGGAGCAGACATGCTATCCTGAACACCATCTTTTTCCCTCTAGCTACTCGACTTGACCCCCTAGCCATCTTTATATCGAGTAGAGAGATTTAACAGTGCCTTTGCCAAAACTGCCATTTTGCCATAAACTCTGCTGTTTTATTACCCCAACCCCTTCACAACCAGTTCTCATGGCTTCCATTCCTTCCGGGGAACCACTCCGTTTCTCTCCAATAAGTGTATATTATAGCCTCCCCTTGTGAAGTCCGCCACCAACATTTCCAGAGCTAATTTCTCTAGCACTTCACATTTCCTGGCGGGCCTCTGTTGAGGGTATTCCCTTAGAATACAGGATGACTTCTGGGTGTCGCGATGAGCTGGTGGAAGGAGGTGTGCTCTGCCACCTGGTGGTGAGAGAGGGCACGGTCCACGCTGCTCTTCAGAGTTCTTGAGGGAGGGAGAAAAGGTAGGGAGCAGTGGTCCTTGGAAAACTTATCTGTCCCTGAGGCAGTGGACCATCGTCTCGAGGATACCAGGCTGCAGCTGGAAGGAGGGGGGAGGCCACGGTCCAGCTTCAAGAACCTTCTGTTCCTGTCTTCCAGGAAATCCTCCCTAAAGCTGGATCCAGTCAACTCTATTAAAGGAACACAGCGGCAGGTGTCTCTTCCAGGAAATGTTGGCTCCCGTTTTTAAAAAATCACCAGTTACCCATTCAGCAGTTACCCGGCTCTATCCAATCCCTAAATGTCACCATGAGACCACAGCAGATGTAGACACAGGTCTTATGTCAAGTAGCACAGGATCAATGGGAGGAGGAGGGAACAAAATGAGAGACAGGGGTCAGGCCTGGCTGTGGGGACAGATGCTACAGGTCAGTCCTGAGCAAAAGACCAGATCCCTCTCCCATAGTCAGGACAGTCTGCATACGCAGACTCACTTCTGTATACAACATCATGGTCCTTAGACCCTCCAGCACGCCCCCAGGCTACAAGGTCCCTATGCCCCTGAAGCGTCTGAGTAAGACACACTTTCAGCTTGATCTTAGGACTGTCTGCCCCCTGACAGAGTACCTGGGGGAATAGGAAATCTTGCGCTGGACTTCGTAGGCTGGCTAAGAGTGGTAAGCTAGCTCTTCCCTTTAGGCTGAGTCCAAAGAGCGATTGACAAGACAGGCCACTGAGAAGCAGAGACAACAGACACACACATCAAAACGACACACACAAACTCTGGTACTGGCCACGAAGATAGAGGCAAAACTGCACAGATGTAAAAGCACAAAGGCAGGCCAGCTACACCCAGTCAGCTAACCACTCGACCTACACGCACATCGCTCAAACACTCGTGCGCAAACCCGCGCGGCAACCCGCGCAGCCTCACGGACACGCACGCTGGGGGCGGGGCCTTAGGGGGCGAGGCCTCCCGGGTCGAGTCTGGGTCAAGGGTCAGAAGGCGGAGGTACGCCCAAGATGGCGGCCTCCATGTGCGACGTGTTCTCTTTCTGCGTGGGCGTGGCGGGCCCGGCCCGGGTCGCCGTGGAAGTCCGCTTCGTGAGCAGCGCTAAGGTGAGGCCGCGGCGAACCGTGCCGGGGTCCCCCACCCAGCCCGGCCTCGGAGACAGCCCCGCGGGACACCATGCCTGCAGCTTAGAGGCTCCTCTGCCGCTCGGACACTGCTGTCCGGCTCCGGCTCGCGGCCCGGGGGCTCCGTGTCGGTCCCCGCGTGCAGGCTGTCAGGGCGGTCACGCGGTGGGCTGGGGCCCGCAGAGTCTTCGTGCGCGCCCCTTCCTCCCGTGGAACCGGGCCTTTCGAGCGCCAGGCTGGGGGATATTGCTGCTGGATCCTGGGAGCTGTTGGGCGGGATGTGCCGGGCAGCGAGAGCTGCGGTACTAAAAAGCGTGGGCCATCAAGGAATTTTGAGTGAGATTTGGGTGGGGGCGGCGGGGGGGTTGTGGAGAGAGGCCAGGACACATCACAAAGGGTCTTGGAGTGCTAAGGAATTTGGACTGAAGCCCGTGGTAACATTGAAGAGTTTAAATCAAGAGGCTGACATTTTGTGTTTTACTATCGTGTTTTAAAGTTCAGTGTAGAAAAAAATCGAGAGTGCATGTAACGAAAGGAAAAGTAAAACACTCATAATCTTGAATTTGTGCAAATATGTGCATCTTAAAGTTATATTTTTAGGCTGCTTTCTGATGCAGCAGTATGTAGTTCAGTATCAATAATCCTTTTAGGTATTAATTTTTAAGAGTTGAGTAATAGTCTTTCATGGGAGGACTACTGTTCACTCAACAACTGTTCATTTATGGGTCCTTATACTGTATCTTGTTTTCCATCCCTGAGGTCAAAGATGGTGAAGCTCATTGTCTGTACACACATCCTTTCCTTCTCACCAGCACTAAGTGTTTTCTTTCTTGGTTATCTTTATTAGTTGATACTTGCAAAATGATACTGCTTTGTTCTCATTTGTATTTCTTTACTAGGGAGGTTGAATAATTTATCATTTGTAGTGGCAGTGTGTATTCTTGCTCCTTGCCCTGGATGTCAGCCTTCTAGTCATCTGGCTCCTGCTCTCAGCATCATGGTATTCACACAGTTCCCCAAACTAACCTTCCATTGTCCTCTTTCCACTCCAGAGGCATCTGGAGCATTCCTCTCTTAAGGTGGTAAATCAGCTCCCCTGTGTCCTTGGGCTCCTCACTGCCCACAACTCCATCTCCACCCCAAGGCCTGCAGTGCTCTCATTGGCTCACAGTTTGCTGGTGTTTCAGTTCCATCACTCCTAGCAAGCAGAGATATTCACCTTTACTTTCACTTGGCTCACGTCTCTGAACCTCCTTTTTTTTTTTAACTTCTTCCCTCTTACATCAGTTCAGCCATTCTCCTTGCCCAGTTGTCCTGTTTTAGCCTTCCATCAAAACCCCAGCTCTGGAAGAAAGAGCTGGCTTCGCTGTCTATCTAAGCCCGCAGCTTATGTGCTGCTGCAGAAGAATCATGTACCCAGACTTGGTGCCAAGATGGCTTATCCTTTTTGCCTATGTATTCATCAAGTGGGATTGGTTTGTGATTTTTTTTTCCTTTATGGTATCTTCCTCAGGTTACTACATCAGAGTTATACTTGGCTTTTTGTTTGTTTTGTAAAATAGAGAAACTTCCATTTTTTCCCCTCTGTATTGAATAGTTTAAATAGCATAAGAATTACTTATTTGGTTCAAGAGAGCTGATTTATGAAACCATATAGAATGGGGGCCTCATGTGGGGGTGGTTTTTGACCACTTTCTGTGTTGCCTCGATGGATATTGGCAAGAATGATTTTCAAAATTTTGCCAGTTGTTATGCCAGGGATATGACTGGTCAGAACAGAAACCTAATCGAATATGATAAATGTCAACCAAGATGCTGTACTAGTGCGCATCAGGCAGGTGTTGGTGTTGCTTGTTAGCCTGTCTTGGCTTCCTTCCTGTTGAATTCACTTTTGGCAATTGATATTTTTCTAGAAAATAATTTAATAAAGAATTTATTTACTAGAGTCTTAAATCTTTATTATACAAGCTTTAAAAAAAAAAAGCTTACTTTTCAAATTGCAAATAACTTTGCATAGTTTGTACCCTTTACATTCAGGTTCAGATTCATTTCTCTCCAGGCTTCTTGGTAATATGAATTAGAGCTGTTTTTTTCTTGAAACACTTCATATGTTTTGGGGATGCGTAGTTTCATAGAGGAACAGCTCTGATTCTTCCCTTTGCATTGATTACTACACATTTCCTCCATTTGGTCCTCCAGAAAGAGGGAGAAAGAGATTAGTGCTTATCCAATATCAAGATTGATGACTGTCAGAAGTAACGTGGGTCCCTGTTCCTAGTATCTTTGCGTCCCACAGAGGAAGGCCAGGTTTTCATTTTGCTAGGTTGGGGTCGCAGGGGTTACTCAGCGTGGAGGTGGGCTTCTAGAAAGACAACCAAGCTGCATCCACGGCTTTGTCAACGGTTTTGTTCGAGCTGCCCTAGCGTGCTGTTGGAGCTCCCAGACTTATTCACAGGGCTGAGATTTGTGGCTCATGGGCCTGTCCAGGTCTACACAGCCTGCTGCTCTGATTCGGGAAGGTGCCCCTGCCTAGCCAAAGCGCCAGTGTTCAAAGGAATCTGGGAGCTACCCAGGAGGCCACCTGACAGCACATTTCACTGCTGGCTCAGTTATTTTCTTTCTCTCCCTTTTTGTGACAGTTCACTGGCACTACAGGGGCAATTGGCAGGGGCACCAGTCCTCTAAGTGTAGAGTGGGTAAAAGTGCCCAGCTGGGCCAGTAACTGCCTGGGTTCTAAAACTGCCTCCCGAGTCCCTTTGTACATTTGAAGTGAAGTGAAGTCGCTCAGTCATGTCCAACTCTTTGCGACCCCAAGGACTGTGGCCTACCATGCTCCTCTGTCCATGGGATTTTCCAGGCAAGAGTACTGGAGTGGGTTGCCATTTCCTTCTCCAAAACATCTTTCTGACCCTGGCATCAAACCTGGGTCTCCCACATTGTAAGCAGACGCTTTACCATCTGAGCCACCAGGGAAGCACGTTTGAGAGATGGCAATTCAACAGTTGTTTTCTCATCTTTCATCCCATACACGGTGTCTGCAGTGGTTTAGACCAGGATTTCTCATTAACGTGCGTGGGAATCACCTGGGCATCTTGTTAAAATGCAGGTTCTGATGTGGCGGGTCTGGGGTGGGGCCTGAGGTTGTGCGTTTCTATCTCCCGGGTGACCCCCATGCTGCCAGTCCATCACCTCATTTTGAGTAGTGTGGCGCGCATGGGGTCCCTTCACCTGTGCCGTGTCATTACATCCTGGAAACTATCGGCAGATATTATTATAGTACTCGCTTTTCACATGGTAGACAGGTGGAAAAAGGCAGTCTGCCCAACGCTTCACAGCAAGCCAGGCTTAGGACTAGTGCTAGGGCTAGTCATTCCTTTCAGTGTCACACCTGAGAACTTGTTGGGCACCAGGTACTGTGCTAGGTACTGTGAGTACCGAACGACCTGGGAAGTAGGACACATTCTCCCGCAAACTAGGCCTCCCCCTCCCACAGTGTAGGATTTCTTTGCAACCCCGAGGAGCAGCATCATGACCAGGATCCTGGAGGGGCATGTGGGTGACTCAGAAGGCGGCCCTGTACCACGTGCTAGTACTGGAGGCTCCAGCCTGCTAGGAACCTCTGGCCGTGCTAACAACACTCCTCTGTGTAGTCCAGCATGGTTGATGTGGTGGCTCTCTTCCCATCCCAGGCCCTGTGCCCTGGACAGGCTGGAAGATGTGCTGCTGAATGTAGGGTAGAACTGCATTTCCGGAGGACGTGGTTATGAAGGGGGCTGACGACGCTCCAGGACTGACCCTCCTGAGGCAGAGGCCTCTGCCAAGAGGGAAGCACGTGGAGGGAGGAGCCCTTGAAGCTCTGTCCTCTGCCTCTTCTTATGGCCATCCTATTCCTTCTCTGCCCTTTTAGGGAAAGGGGCTGTTTGCCACACAGTTGATCCGGAAAGGGGAGACCATATTCATAGAACGGCCCCTGGTGGCTGCGCAGTTTCTCTGGAATGCACTTTATCGCTACCGAGGTGAGCTCATCTCGCCCACTCTGAAGGCTGCTGTGCCCAGCAGCCTTGGCGCCTGGAGGAGAGCACGGATGTCCCTGACAGTTTCTGGGACTCCCGGTGTCGAGACGGAAAGCACATCTTCTCTTGGAGAACTGTGCCTGAGAACCATGCCCCTGTCTAATCTCAGGCCGTCTGGGGCCGTGAGCCTGTAGCAAAGAAGCTCTTCCAAAGGGTACCCTGGATGAGGCCTGTCACTCAGGTGGATGCAGCACCATCCTGAAGGGCTCTGTGCCAAAGTGGAGCCCCCACCAGGAAGAGACCACATGTCCCCTGGTCAAAAAAGGCTGCATTAGGGGTCAGAAACAAACAGCATGCTCTTAGCTTTGCCAGCCACTCGCTTTTTTCACCCTTTCCTTGGGCTAGAGAAAAATCTGTGAGAGGAGGGTCAATCAGCTCCAGAATGTGGGGAAAGCCCAGTTTGGGGGAGGGGTGGAGAGCCCCATAGACTAAGTCCCATGGAGAAGCAAGGAGAGTCTGCTAGGCGGGGTGGGGTCTCCAGAGAGGGAAGAAGGTATCATCTATCTTTGAGTGCATGTGAAATTGATTCATTCATTCCATTCTTTACCATAGTCATTCATTTACTCACCCCTTAAAACATCTGCTATGAGCCAGGTGCTGTCCTAGCCCTGTGGATATTGCTGTGAAAAGGCAAATGCAGCCCTTGCTCTTAGACGCACTGTCATGTCTGGCTCTCTCCCCCAGCCTGTGACCACTGTCTTCGGGCACTGGAGAAGGCAGAGGAAAACGCCCAGAGACTGACCGGGAACCCAGGCCAGGTTCTGCCTCACCCCGAGCTGTGCACTGTGTGCCAAGACCTGCACCAGAGCTGTCCCCATTGCCAGGTGAGCAGCCCTGGGGCCGAGCTGAAGTCCTCTCTGGGGAGACGGGAGTGAGGACAGACCTGGTCATGGCCCCGAGCCCCCGGTGGAGGGGAGACACTGAAAAGGCTTGGTTACTATTCCAGTTTCGTCCACCCGGTTCCAGTCCCACTGTCCAGAAAACAGGCTTGTTGGGAGCTTGCCCTCTTCCTTGGAGCCTGGCAGGGCCCCTCCCTGTCCCTGAGAAGCAGTCTTTTCTTCCCACGGTTTTAAAGCCTGGGGCAGGTGCCCCTCTCACATGCCCCCAGAACACTGAGTGCTTCCTCGTCTCATAATACCTAATGCCACTGACTGCTGCTCTGGGGCTGTTTGTGGGAGGAGTGAAGTTAGAGGAGGTGAGGCCACACAGGTGTCTGTGCCTCACCCCAGGCCAGATCCTCGGGTGCTGACCTCCACCTCCCCTGACAGGTGACATACTGCAGTGCAGAATGTCGACTGGCCGCAGCTGAGCAGTACCATCAGATCCTGTGCCCAGGCCCCTCCCAGGATGACCCCGCGCATCCTCTCAATAAGCTGCAGGAGGCCTGGAGGTAGGTAGCATTTCCTCTCTTCTCTCCTTTATCTTTCCTTCCTTGCCTGTCTTCACGGCGCTCAGCAGATGCAGCCATCTTTCTTAAGTTACCACTCCCTGGATTTTTCCTCCATTCTTAGGGCTAAACAGATCATTTCACCTATTCCTCCTGCCTTAAATCTGAGCTGCCAGCCCCACCATCCTCAGTATTTTATACACTCCCAGAAAGAGTCTCATTAAGCCTATAGAGATATAAAATCCTGCCCATGTCCTTGCCAATAGCTTTCCCTCTTTGGTTATGAATGGGATTGGTAGAAAGGATTCTCTGTAGCAGTCAGACCAGGCTTTCCTGAATTCGGCTACTGGGAAGGGAATTTCTAGGCCAAACCTTTTTCTTTCTCCCCAGGAGTGTTCACTACCCGCCTGAGACTGCAAGCATCATGTTGATGGCCCGGATGGTGGCCACAGTGAAACAGGTGAGCCCACCTGATTTTCCAGAGGAAGCTGATTCTGGCCTCATTCAACCCTTGGCCTCAGTTTCCTTCTTACTTTAAGACTGGCTTGGATACAGAGTTCTTTCTGGGCCTCTCAAAGAAGGGCTGCTTGCCGTGTAAACCTTAGGAGTAGCTAACCATAAATCTGGCAGGAAGAGGGGGGCTTATCTTGCCTGTGATCTTTGAGATGACTTCCTATGCAGCAGCAGTTCATGCATGCCATTTATAAGCATCACCTTTTCAGGATTGTGTCTCTTTAGGTACAGCAAGAGAAGCTACTCCGACCCCTTCTTTAATATTGTTGTTCCTCAGCCTCATTCTGTTTTCCCAAGTGTTGTGAATTGGCTAGCTTGGCAGCAGCTGGGGAGATGGTTGGGTGTGGGCAGGGCTGGGGGGAAGGGTCTACCTAGAAGCTAACGTGTGACGGTGTTTCTCTGAGGGCTGGGGCTTTGGAATGACAGCCGACTTCCCACAGGGTGGGAGTGACAGTAAAGAAGAGGGTGTCCGTGAGTCCATCTGTGCACATGCGTGCATGGCATGTATCAACCTGACCTTGAAGTATATTTGTTCACTACAGGCTAAGGATAAGGATCGTTGGATCAGGCTCTTCTCCCAGTTCTGTAATAAAACTGCTAATGAGGAGGAGGAAATTGTCCATAAACTCCTAGGGGACAAATTCAAGGTTGGTCTCCCCCCATGACCCTCCCACCCCTGCTAGTAGCCTGGGCTGTCTATGGCTACCTGGAGGAAGCTTCACACTTGCTCCCTTCCCAGTCACAGGAAGAAGTTTGCACCTGGGTCCAAAAATCTATTCAGAGACTTGTATTTCTGCTGCTGTTTAACTTCATAACCTAATGTGGACTTAAAATTGCAAAGTGGGGTGATGACCAAGGATGGAGGGGCTGAGTGCCCTGATATGGGAGGCAGGACCCCATGATCAGATAGCAGTGGGCAAATCAAGTGTAATGAAAAATGGAGGGTTGGCGGGGTCTGCAGGTTAGGAAGTAGGGTGAAACAGACTTCTAGTTGTCCATGTACTGAGCACTCGCTTCAGATCAAAGAGTTACACATTCTCCCCGAGGAGAGCAGACTTCTGTGCAGGGGCTGCCTGAAGGTAGAGGCAGGTGTAAAAGGGCTTTTGGGGCAAGCCTTCCTGCACTGAATCTGGGGCAAGGAGGGGAGCGTCAAGCTGCTCTGGAGGGTGGTGCTGGTATAAGTGCTAGAAAATAGGAATTTGGGGTTTGCTATCCTGGGTTGGAAAAGGCCAGCAGACTGCCAAGGCTCTTTGGAGATCAGGACTCCATGGCTTTCCTTTGCCCCCAGGGAAAGCTCAGTCTTTAGAGCTCATCCTTTTCCTTCCCTTACATGGTCTTCTGGGCCCTGCCTGGGTGCTAAGGGGAAACCCCAGGGCTGCAGGCCTCTCCCTGCTTTCCCTAACCCAGGGTCAGCTGGAGCTACTGCGGAGACTCTTCACAGAGGCGCTTTATGAAGAAGCACTCAGCCAGGTGAGTGCGGGAAGGTGGGACCAGTGGCCTCCCAGTCACTCCAGCCCTCTGGGAGCAACCAGGGCAGCGTCTCCACCTGGGACAGCTAAGCGAGAGCAGACCTGGTCTTACAGAGTTGGGGTGGGACTGACTCACAGCCAGCTTCCTCAACAGAGTTGTGTCAGGAAGAAGAGCAAGTGGCTGCCCACTGAGTGCCCTTCTCCTTTCTCCCCACAGTGGTTCACTCCAGATGGATTCCGGTCTCTCTTTGCTCTTGTTGGGACCAATGGCCAAGGAATTGGGACCAGGTTAGGAGAGAATGTTCCAGAGCTCTTGGACTTGTCCCTCAGGGCTGGGGTGGGAGATTGAGAAAAGTAGCCCAGCTCCTTTCAAGACTAGGGTGGGCCAGGGTGCGACTGGCCAGAATGCTGGACTAAACTCAGGGGTGAGGGTCAGACAGACCAAGTCTTTCTTGGGAACACTTAGTCTGTTGGGAAAGGACACACCTACCCACCCCCACCCACTCTCGGGAGAAAGAAATGGACTTAACTTGCTTGGAGGTGGAGAGCCCTGTGAGCTGGGTCTTTCTCCTCTCCAACCACGGCTGCCTGGGACCCCCAGCTCCCTGAGCCAGTGGGTCCATGCCTGTGATGCTCTGGAGCTGAAGCCTCAGGACCGTGAGCAGCTGGACGCCTTCATTGACCAGCTGTACAAGGACATCGAGGCAGGTTGGTGAGATGGAGCCTTGGCCTCACCCGACTTCGGAAGCCCCCATCAGTCAGTTGGTGGACACAGTCCTCCCCCAGGGAGCTCTGAGTTCAAGGCTGGGGAAGGTAATCCCTGTGTGACGTACAGTCCTCCCCCAGGGAGCTCTGAGTTCAAGGCTGGGGAAGGTAATCTCTGTGTGACGCTTCATGCCTGTCTGCAGGGCATACACGAGAAATGGCCCTGCGGTCCATGCAGAGGCCTCGTGCGGGGGGTAGGGGAGTGCCGGATTGTAAGTTGGTATCATGTATAGGAAAGCAAGCTTGAACCTCAAAGAAGCATTGTCAGGTAAATGGTAGTGACTGGGTGGCAAGACAGTGGAGCCATGCCTGTCCTTATAAGCCTAGTTTCCTTTTCCTACCTATGACATGGACGTAATACCATCTGCATTCTACTGTCTTACAGCAACCGGCGAGTTTCTTAACTGTGAAGGATCTGGCCTCTTTGTGCTGCAGAGCTGCTGTGAGTCCCGGCATTGAGAAGGCGCAGCCTCACGCTGCAGTTAATTCTGTTGGTCCCTTCTGGTAGAGTTGAGTCTGGGAGTGGGATTAGGGCTGAGCTTGAGGATTTCCGCTTGGTCTCCCATATCATTTTTTCATTCATTTATTGGACTGCTCGTGCTTTCCAGTGGGCTAGGCTCGGTGCTAAGGCAGGGCACAGAGCTCTGATTCTTCCAGAGGGAACCCTGGGTCTTGCCCCACCACTGCCCTGAGTCCTGAGTGTCCTAAGAACCCAGGAGGAGCTCAGGCTGGAAGGCAGTCTCATCAGCGCCTAATGGAGGGAAGAGCCAGTTCTGACTGTTTTTCCAGATCCTGGCCTCCCACTCTCTGCTCTCCTCACCGCAAACCTTTCCTCCCAGGCTCTGGGGACACTACCTTTCCCAAACTAGGCTCCCAGCTGTTACCAGTAACAGACAGGCTTGAGTTAAGCTTCAGGCACGGGCATCCCTTTCACAGCCCTGTCCCTCCCTTTGTGAGACACTGGGAACAGCTGAGGCTCGAGGGGACCAGTGAGGAGAAGAGCAGGGCCAGACATGGCAGGTGGGGCAGGGCAGTGATGTGGGAGCATATCTGGACCTGTGCTCTTCAGGAAAGAGCGCTGGACAGGGAGACAGGACACCAGGGCCCCAGGACCTGCACAGCCCTAGCAGGGATCAGAGAACGAGGAAAGCCGGGGCCCAGGGCTCTGCACAGTTAAGGCTGTTATTTTACTTAATCAACAATCCTCATTACCTGCCTCTCATGACCCAGGCAACCACAGCTGTGTCCCCAACGCAGAGACCTCCTTCCCAGAAAACAACTTCCTTTTGCATGTCACCGCCCTGGAGGATATTAAGCCAGGAGAGGTGAGGGGGCGAGTAGCTGTGGGGGTGGGTGGGCAGGAGGCCTGGAAAGTTCTCTCCAGGAATCAGCAGCAGTGGCTCCAGCCCCAGGTTCAGGCTGTTGGGTTGAATCCCCTCATGCTGCAGGACCCTAGTCTTGCTTGTGAGTGTGCTCTGACCCCACCTCACTTCAAAAAATAACTCCAGAAAGCTCAGCATTGTTTGAAAGAGCACTGTGTGCCTGAGTTGTTGTCTTCAGCTACTTTTTGATCAAGGAATCTGCAGCTTCTAAGGAAACAGGAAATGGCCCTCTGTGGCTTGGACTATGGGTTGCTAATGTGGTTTGGGGTCCTGGCTGTTAGAGTGGTACACAGAGCCTGCTTGAAACTTCTTTCAGGGCAAGTAGCGTCACAGCAAGATAACCTCTGCCCCAGCCACAGACAGACCTTGGCCATGGCCTGAGGCCCAACCATAGCCCCCAGTTCAGACTGTCAAAGCCTCACAGTCCTCTCCCTGCTCTGAGCACAAGGGGATGGACTGGGGTGGCCTGCCCTTTCGCTGAAGGGCAGCTCAGGCTCCTGGGGACGAGGCAGTGGTTGGACAGGGGGCAGAGGTTGGGGAGGCCCACATCCCACCTGTTAGAAGACCATCAGCCTGCCTCTCTCGTGCCCCTTAGGAAATCTGCATCAGCTACTTAGACTGCTGCCAGCGGGAGCGCAGCCGCCACAGCCGCCACAAGATCCTCAGGTGCCAGCGGGGGCTGCAGTGGGCAGCGGGGCTCTGGGGTCCTCCATTCCAGTGGCGGCCTGACTGTGCCCTCACCATCATGCCCCCTCGCCCTCTGCAGGGAGAACTATCTGTTCGTCTGTTCCTGCCCTAAATGTCTGGCAGAGGCCGATGAGCCCAACATGACCTCTGAGGAGGAGGAGGAAGAAGAGGAGGAGGAGGGAGAGCCGGAAGATGCCGAGCTGGGGGATGAGATGACTGATGTGTGATGTCACCCTGCTCGGAAGCGCTGGGCCTTTCCCCAGAGCAGAGGCTTGGAAGGAACAGCCCACTCCTGTCGCCCGCTTCGCCCCATTTCAGCACTCTTTCTGCCTGAGGGTGAGACAGGCTGGACCCTAGGCCCTCGCCACGCCGGACCTCACGCCTGGACACTGCTGCTGCGTGGCGCAGGCTCTGCGCCGTCACTGAGCTGCTCAGAACTGGCTTCCCCCTGAGGTTCGGATGCAAGTGGCTGGAACCAAGGCCAGGGCCTAACAGTGCTCCTCCCCATGGCCCCACTCACTCATCCGCTTGAGGCTTCAGCCCTCTCAGCTCAGTGTGGGGGGAGGGGGTCAGTAACAAAGTGGCAACCCGAGAGCAGCCTGACTCCACTGAAGGAGAGAGGGGCCAAGATGCCCTTACCGACTGCCCTGCCTCCCACTGTTGCAGCCTGGAGAGGCGGGAGCGGGGAACCGGGCCCCACTGCACCTTCTCTTAGGCGCTCTGTGGGTAACCCTGAACCATGGGGATTACCCCCCTCTCCCCACCTCACTCACTGTTTAGACATCAGGGAAGTAGAGATTAGCCCCTCCCCCAGAATATCTGTACTTGTGCCTTCCCTCTAGGCCCTGGTACAATGGCTAGCCTCACAGGGTCTGGAAGAGGTTTCTGCCTCCCTTGGGAGGGGTATGGGGGGACCACCACCCCTCCTCTTACCCTCCTCCATTTAGGACTCTAGCAGCATGGCTAAGACCTGGGGGGTGAAAGGTCTCAGCTCCCTGAGGATGTTCTAGAGTCTTCTAGAACTTTCATCAGTGAGGGGCTCTCCTGGTCTGATTCTCCATCTTTAGGATCCCCACAGAGGAACACAAGTCTTCTGGAAACCTAGAAGAGCTGGGCTGGATACTCAAGATTAGCCCTGACTGTCCTCCTCCTCCCCAGATTAGCACCACCCCTTGCTCTTGGGTTGGAAGCTGTGGAAACTGTAACCTGTCACCCGAAATTCTTTTCTGCCCACCTTCCCTGAGGGGCCTGCCGGATGCCCCTGCTGAGGGATCCTAGGGAGGCCAGGTGCCGCCCCACGGGCTCTTCCCTGGATCGTGATCAGGTGGAGTCTGCCCGACTAGCCTATTGGGTTCTTAATTCTTCAGAGCAGCCAGCACCCCCTCCTCCCCACCTGCCCACTGTTCTCAATAAAACATGAATGGTGTCAGGCCTTTACAGGAATGCTTTGTGGATGATGGCTTGACAAGCAGGCAACAGTCACGTGGATGGTGCCAAAATGCATAGGACAGAGCAGGTGACGGTAGGAGATGGGAGCTCCAGCTCCCCAGTTTGGATTCATCCCTCGTCTTGTCTATATCTGCTGTGCAAATGTTTCTCAGGTCTAAGAGCAGAGCTCCTCTGAGGTCCAGTGTGGATCCCTAGGACCAGGCTACAGAACGAGGAGGCTTTTCCTCGGGGGTTGAACTACCGCTTCCTGAGTTCTTGAGCAGGAGGCTGTTGGGATCCAGGATTAGCAGTCTGAGCACTGGTCCTGAAGGACCCTGGGCAAGCCTTGTACTCTCTCTGGGCCTCAGTTTCCTCCCTTCAGAACAAGAGCGTGGGACCAAGTGAGTGTTTGAAGCCCCCCACCCCACCCCTGTGTGCTTTACTGTAGGACACAGTTGCAACCCTGATGAGAGGCTTTATTGCTAAAAAGTCACTGAGGGTTTATTAAGTCCTCAAACACCAGCTCCTTACACCATTCCAGCAACTGCTGTGAAAGACTCTGGGTGGGAAGGCTGGAGCCAGGTGGGATGTGACAGGTCTCAGATGGCTCTCAAACCACCTGCTGTTGGCCCCTTTAGTTTCAGACCCAAGCCCACCAGCCCCAGGGCCTGGCTCTTGCCTCTTCCCATAGCATGAGACACCTTAGGAGCCCAGGGAAGGAAAGGCCAGTGGTGTGGCTTCCTTCAGCTGAGCCAAAGCCCAAGCCCTTTTCCTCTACCTGGCTCCACCAGTTCCCAAATGCTATCCCCAAATCCTAAACAGCAGAATTCCTGGATTTTCCCTTCTCAGCCCAGAGTTGCTTATGACTGGAATGTGGGACCAACTCTTCTACCAGAAGGTCCAGGGCGGTTGCAGCAGCTCAAAGGTGGGGATGCTGGTGACATTGACTGGGATGGAAATGATGGCCCAAGGCAGCCCATGCTGTTCCAGGGAGCGGCGGATCATGTAGCTGGGAGGGCATGGAGAGAGGTGGTGATGGTCACTTCCCCAGCACCCCATCATGCCCCACTGTCCCCATTACTCTGGGAGTTCCAGAGCCTGAGGACTTTTTTGGCCCTCCAACCAGGGCACCCCAAGATGAGGCTTGTGGGTAGGGACTAGTAATTGCCCTTGACCTCCCCAAGTTGTGGCACCCAGTTTGGTGCTAATACAGCCAGAGACAAGGACCCCTCACCCATCTCGGCCAAGCAGGAAGAGGGCGGGGATGTCAGCTGTGCGCTGGGTACTGTCCTGAATCATCTCCACGTAGAAACTGTCATTGTCAACCGCGTTGTCAGAGATGATCACTGCCCGTCCGCCGTGCTCCTGCACCACCCGGGTCTTGGAGAGGAAGGAGCAGCCCCTGGAAGAGGTGATGATGAGACCAAAGAAAAGGCAGGGTCCTAGCTATTCCCTCCCCAGACCACCACCCTGGGAGGGTACCAGAAGGATCAACCATGAGGATTATTTTTTTATAGAGGCTCACAAGTAAATGGCCAAAGGCTTGGATAATTTTAAGACATTTCTTAAAGACTCTTAAAAAGACGAATTATTTAAAAACACTTATTTCAAAGTATCACCACCAACACTGATCTCAGACTCTCCCCTGGTGCCTGTGCCTGTCCGCGCCTTACCCCCTCTCCACCAGCGCGATCTGGTCCTGGATGAAGAAACCGTTGCTGAGTTCCCCGCAGGCCTCTGAAGGTTCCGCAGGGACAAGGTGAATCTGCTCATACCTTGTGTGCTGAAAGATAATTAAACAGGTGAAAGTGTGGGGAGGGGTTAGGACCGAGCTGATCATGCCACTGTATCAGCTCCTCACAAAATGTGAAGAAAATACGTGATTTCTGTGTGCTGGACACTTGAGCACTTTTACTCAATTCTCACAATTGTCTGGTTGTCCTATCCCACCCTCCCTTTCTTTCTTTCTTTCTTTTTTTTTTTTTTTTTTGGTCAAATCATTATTTTTTTTTTCCACCCTCACTTTCACAGACACAGGTAAGTTGCTATGGACCCAGACTCACGTATTAATAGTTCAGCGGTGGAGCTAGCAGAGCCTTTGGCTTTTTTTTTTTTTTAACTATTTCACATCCTTAAGAAGACAGTTTTTTCCTCTGTGATGCCCAGGTCTGTATTATACCCAGAGGAACCGCCGGAAGCCCTTCCTTCCTGGCTCTATAACCCCTAGAAGACAGAGCAGGATTCTGCCCCCTTCTCTGTCCCAGCACTCAGGTATTGATTGAATTGATGAAGGTCACCTCAACTTAGTAGGGGGAAATGTGGAGACAGCATCAGCTATGAGGGGGCCTCCCTGAACTTACAAAGATACCGCCAAAGTCCTTGGCAGGTGTGGCTGTGAAGATGTAGCGAATGTCCCCAGGACTCAGCACTTGAAAGTACAAATAATCATGGATACGTAAGCCTGAAAGGTAAAATGTACAGGTGAGAAGCCTCAGGGGGAAAAGCTGGTTCAGGTTCAGATCATGGACTCCATGCCTTCAACAGGCTGGCTATGGTCTGGGCCCAGAGACCCAGCTTCAACGAACTGTGTCCTCGAAGTAGGTAGGATAGATGGTCTCTGCCCTGGGGAGGATAGAGCTGATGCAGACAGAGTTAGTGACCCCAGAGGTTTACAGCTGCTGCTGCTTACAGAGGTGAGCCAGGGAGACTGAGAGTTCCAGTGTGACCTCTCTGAGGGTTAATTCATCTTTGCTCTGAAGTAGACCTAAGAGTTTCAAGGTGGTAGATGTGGTAGCTGTTGTAAAAAAAAAAAAAATCTGGTTCCACTGCCATTCCCCCCTCGTCCAATCACTACCATTTCTTATCCTAGCTGATGCAGCTTTTTAACTGGTCTATCTTAGCCTCCATTCTTGCTCCCTAAGGTCCATTCCCCTAACAACTGCCAGGAATTTCCTAAAACGTCAAAGCATATATGATCATGTCACCACTGCCAGAGCTTCAATACCCTTCAAGGACTTCCTTTTGCACTTAAAACCTAAACTCTAGTCTGCAAGGCCCTGCTTGATCTGGCCATTGGCAGCTACTCCAACCTCATCTCTTTCCTTCCTGTGTTCTAACTACACTGGCTTCCAGTTTCTTCACATCTCCAAGTCTTCTCGCAAGTTGCCTCACCATACCGCACCTCTGCCTCTTTATAGGGCTCACTCCTATTCATCCATCAGATCAGTTTCTCAGAGAAACCTGCCCTGTGACTGCCCTCCTTTTATGCCCATTTAAAAATGTACTTTGTCTCCAATGACACTTTTAACATAATTTGGAATTATCTTTTGTCTCTCTCCTGCACTAGAACAAGGACTTAAGTATGTAATTTCATTCCACACTGTATCCACCTTAACCAACATAGTGGCTAGACTGTAAGCAGTGCTCCTAAAGGTTGTGTGGATGAACAACTATTTCTGGCAAGGAATTGCCAGAACAACTAGATTTTTCTGGGATGTGGATCTCTTTAGTACCAAAGTGTAATGTTTTACCTGAACTTAAGTGGCTGGTTTCCTTAGCCCAGAGAGATTGAGTAATGTGAAAGGGTGGAAACTTATGCCACAAGTCGCTACTGTGTGTCAGGCCTGGGATCAACTGTGGCTTTAGCTGTCCTTTTATACATCCTAATCAGCCACCAGGTAGAGGTCCACTGGTTTGGTACTGGGCTACACATAAAGCCTTTTGTCCTGGGAGTGGAGGCTTCCTGTCAAACAGAGATGCACTCCCAGGAGAACTTCCTGGATTAGCACTAAAATTCCCCTCCTCCCTACACATCTTTGCCTAGCCTTTGTATCCGCTGATCCGTGTAAATTAAGTGTAGATATACACGTGCTCACGTATGTATATGGGTGTATGTTTACATTCTCATGTAGGTGCAAACAGGTTTGGTGTGTGCATATGTGCTAAGTGCGTGTAAGCCCACAAATAGCAACGTGTGGTCCCATTTATGTATGAGTGCTCACATATTTCCAGCTTGTAGTATTCCTGTGTGAAAGTCACTCAGTCGTGTCCGACTCTTTGCGACCCCATGGATTATACAGTCCATGGAATTCTCCAGGCCAGAATACTGGAGTGGGTAGCCTTTCCATTCTCCAGGGTCCCCTTTACGTATGTGAGTGCTCACATATTTCCAGCTTGTAGTACCCCTAGGTGTTTCTTGTTCTTCACCCCCGTCAGCCACCTAAGTCGGCGCTAGTGGGGGTAGGGGGAGCCTTCTTTCGACGTGGGCAGCTGGAGACTCACAGCCCAGCCTCAGGCCGCTCCCAGTTAATGTCCCTGGGGACCACTATCCACCCACTCCAGGTGCCGGTGTCTGGACCTGCCTTGCTCCGAATTCGCGGGGTCCCCAAGGTGACCCGTGGCCCCCGGCCCAGGACGCGCTCAAGCTGGTCCGCCAGCCCCGCCCTGAAGCGTAGCCCCGCCCGTTGCCGCTCACCGTGGGCCGCGACGCACGCGGGGAGCCAGAGCACGAGACACCACCAGCCCGCGGCGCCGGGGACCATCTCCAGGGCCCGGCCGGGCGCCGCGCTTCTTCCAGCCACCCCGCCGCGCGTAGCTAGCCGGACTTCGGCCTGACAGCTGCTCTGGCCTCCCGCCCCCGGACCCGCTCACGCCGTCGGTTGGCTGACCGGAATGAGGCCTAGGACTGATTGGCTCTGAGGCCTGCTTATGTAGCCACATTTTCCGCCCCTACGCCCTAGCCCACTTCCTATTGGTCGAGAGAAGTGAGGCCGAGGGCTGATTGGTCTAAACTGTTAACTGCAACTGTCGGCCCCCGCCCCAGCATTTCTCTTTTTGGGTTAGACTCTGCAGGACCTTTCAGGCAAAGGGCGGGCCCCGGAGGCCGCAGGAACTGAGAATGGGAGACCCGCAGGACTCGCCTCAGCCCCGAGAGTCTTGGCTAGTCAGCTTGTGCGTTCTCGGCCAAATCCTCACCGCGGCCGCTTCGCAAGACAACGATTTATCTTCTACCTGTGCTTTCCTTTTCCCCATCCTCTTGGGAAGGCATTCGTCTAGTGCCCAGGTCTCCGGCGACCCCTGCTGTGCTCATCCTCTGCCTAGTTCCACGGGCGTTTGTGCGCTCGTAGTCAGTAGGCTCTGGGGATGTGGCCTGATGTACCCGACACTCGAGGAAGCTCTGACAGTGCCAAACCAGAAAACGAGCATTCGGGCCAGGTGCCCACATGTGATTTTGGACACCTAACCTCTCAGCCTCAGTTCCCGCATCTGTAAAGTGGGCGTGATCGTGGTACTACCAAAACGATAGTGTTTAACAACGAGCTCACTCACGTCAAATGCTTAGTAAAAGCCTGTCTCTCAGCAGTCTATAAATATATGCGTTTATTGCATCCCTTGGTCTTGGGAGATAGGGGGAATGGAATTAGTTAGTGGCTGACGCGGCCGAGCAAGGATTCTACATGCTCAAAAATAATGGCACCATGGAAAACCGGCGAACCTTCCCTTACCAACGATTCTCTTAGCTCTCACCGAGGCCCAGCCTCTGACCCTTCTAGCCACGCCGACTCTGTGGTAGCGAACCATAGAGTGGCGGAAGTGGCCCACCCCTTCCTCTCCCGGTCCAACGGCTTTGTGAAGCTTCTGGGGATTTCTCTGGCGCGGAGCATTGTGGGGTTGCTGGGCGTCCCGGGCGCGGAGAAGAGGAGTAGCCGGCCACTGGATAAGCTTACAAGATGATGGTGAGTCGCATCTCAGTCATCCGGCCCCATCCGCTGCCATCTGGTCGGTAGCTGGCCCGCCTGGCCTAGGCTAGTCTCATAGAACCTTCTCCTGCTTATTGACTCGGTTCTCGCTCCGACCCTCTGTCTGTGAGGGACCCCGGCCCGCTACCGCCTGGTGGGCGCGGGCCCGGAGAAGCTGCCCTCAGCGAGGGTTTTGTGGGGCTCAAGAGGAGGCTCCGGTCGGGCCGGCTGGGGACTACAAGTCCCAGGGTACTTCGGGGCCTTGAACCTGCGTCGGTCACCCGGTTTTCGGAGCCCCCCATAATCATGACCTGGCTCAAATGACTGCAGGTTGAGCGTGCATACGCGGTCCAGGGCCAGACTTGGAAGCTCTGGCTGTCTTGAAAAATGCGGATGTGAAGAAAGGTGCTTCCTAGAACCGGCAGAGGCAGCATGGGGACGGAGCCCAAGGTCTCAGCTGTGGTCTCTCATCGCCCCGCTCCCTGCGCCCTTGCTGCTGCATAATTGAAAACAGATCCCTCCGCTCGTACTCCGCTCGTCATCCCTTCATTCATTAAGTAAACGCATTTTGTTGTTCAGTCGCTCAGTCTTGTCTGACTCTTTGCGACCCCATGGACTGCAGCACACCAGGCTTCCCTGTCCATTACCAACTCCCGGACTTGCTCAAACTCATGTCCGCCGAGTCGGTGATGCCATCCAACCATCTCATCCTCTGTCGTCCCCTTCTCCTGCCCTTAATCTTTCCAAGCATCACGGTCTTATCCACTGAGTCAGTTCATCTCATCAGGTGGCCAAAATATTGGAGCTTCAGCTCCAGCATCAGTCCTTCCAATGAATATTTAGGACTGATTTCCTTTAGGATTGACTAGTTTGATCTCCTTGCAGTCCAAGGGACTCTCAAGAGTCTTCTCCAGCACCACAGTTCGAAAACATCAGTTCTCCAGCACTCAGCCGCCTTTATGGTCCAGCTCTCAGATCTGTACATGATTACTGGAAAAACCATAGCTTTGACTATACAGAGCTTTGTCGGCAAAGTGATGTCTCTGCTTTTTAATACGCTGTCTAGATCCTTCCAAGGAACAAGAGTCCTTTAATTTCATGGCTGCAGCCACTATCCGCAGTGATTTTGGAGCCCAAGAGAATAAAGTCTGTCACTGTTTGCATTTTTTCCCCATCTGTTTGCCATAAAGTGATGGGACTGGATGCCATGATCTTTGTTGTTTGAATGTTAAGTTTTAAGCCAGCTTTTTCACTCTCCTCTTTCACCTTCATCAAGCGGCTTTCTAGTTGCTTTCTGCCATTAGGGTGGTGTCATCGCATATCTGAGGTTATTGCTATTTCTCCCAGCAATCTTGATTCCAGCTTGAGCTTCGGCCAGGCATTTTGCACAATGTACTCAGCGTATAAGTTAAATAAGCAGGGTGACAGTATACAGCCGTGACACACTCCTTTCCCAGTTTGAATTAGTCCACTGTTTCGTGTCTGATTGTAACTGTTGCTTCTTGACCTCATACAGGTTTCTCGGGAGGCAGTTAAGGTGGTCTAGTATACTCATCTCTTTAACATTTTTCCACAGTTGTTGTGATCCACACAGTCAGAGGCTTTAGAAGAGTCAGTGAATCAGAAGTAGATGTTTTTCTAGAATTCCCTTGCTTGTTCTGCGATCCAGCAGATGTTGGCAGTTTGATCTTGGTTCCTCTGCCTTTTCAAAATCCAACTTGTACATTTGGAAGTTCTTGGTTCACGTATTGTTGAAGCCTAGCTTGAAGGATTTTGAGCATTATTACTTTGCTAGCATGTGAAATGAGCACTGCTGGGTGGTAGTTTGAACTTTTAGTACCTACTGAATGTACTAGGCCCCTAGTACAGCTTCTATGGTGCAATTTCTCAACCAGGAGAATGGGCAGGGCAGTGGGGGTGATGCATTAGAGGTGAGAAGACCCAGCCTCTGACCCTATCTGCCCTTCCAGATGTGACATTAGATGGCTTTTCTAGTTGGCCACCTAATTCTGGGTCTCATTTTCTTTAGGGAAGCAGGTGAATCGTGGAGGCTGTCTGTAGCCCTCCCCTCCCCCCTTCTGTGGCATCCCTTTCTCCAACTCGGAGCTACAGGTACCTTCCATGGGCCCCAAACAACCTCGGTGGTGTCCCCTGAGTCGCTGTTGACCAGGGCCAGCTCTCAAGTGTCTGAGGTAGAACCCTGACCTGTGGTCCCTGTGCCCTTGGCGGGTCGCTTGTCTGTTTTTATCCGTCCAGCTCAGTTCTCTGTTCTTTTCCTGCTTCCTCAACTTCTGCCTGACCTAGTCAGTCAGACTGACAGCTGTCAGGTGTGCAGTCTACCAAACGCCCTGAGAATGCTGCTTGTGCCTGAGAGAGTAGGAACCTGGCGTTACTCTGTGTACCCTCTCTCCCTTTCATACATCCAGTACTGCCTTCTTCAGCCGGTCTTCACTGTCACCTCTTCCCTGAGGTCACCTTCATCTCATGCCGTGGCAGCATAGTAGAACACTTGAGAGTAAGGGCTCTGGAGCCGCACCGAATGCCTGTGTTTGTGATTGACTGTGCCACTTAATGGACGTGTGACTTTGAGTGTGGTATTATATTTCCAGCCCCCAGAGTTCTTCTGACTTGTGATAAAACCCTTCACCAAGAAGCCCCAGACCACCACCTTGGCTTTTTCCTGAACTGACCCCTGCTCTATTTCCTTGCTTATTGCCTTTTTATAGCTCTCCTTTTTGTGTGTGAAACTTAAGTCACCAAGAACTCTTCTTGCTGTTATTGTTTGGTACCTGGTGTTGAATTGGTACCTGGTACTGAATTGGTACCTGATACTCTGGAAGCCTTTTGTGATTGAAATAGAGGTAAGAGGGTTCCTCGAAAAGCTCAGTCCTGTGACTTCGGTACAACCACACAGAAGGTATTGATATGTCCTTGCCTTTGTGTTCAGCTGCATGCCTTAGCGTATGAACACCTGTGGTTTTATAGAGCATCAAGCTAAATAGTGCTTATTAAAAGTTTTTAAGGAGAACGAAGGTCATTAAGCTGAAATTAGCAAGCCTCTCGTGGTAGGTACCCTTGGCAGATTATTGGATTCTGCTGTTGTTTCTTCACTTGAGTAAAAATGCAGTTGGAAAGTAACTTAGGACACGAGCTGGGCTTGCCCTTGAAGGCCTGACAGAAGAGGCACCATCCTGGTTGACCTAGCTTGGCTCAGTCCAGCCCTGCTGCCTTTTCCTCCCCAAAGGATCTCTGTACCCAGCCTGCCATTTCTGTAGGGCCCATACAGCATAGGAACTTGGGACAATGTGGTCAGCTGCTTCCAAGCCCTTCCTGCTTGTAGTATCACCATACTGCTGATGCTTTTCCAAAAATAAGAACCAATTGCCACCGTACTTCATGATGTGTATAAAGCACTTTCAAGTGTATTTGGCCCTTGAATAACTCCGGGAGTTAGGGGACCAGACTCTGCTAAGCCAAAAGTTTGCATATGATTTAGTTGGCCCCCCATATCTTGATTTCTCTGTATCTGAGGATTCAACCAACCTCAGGTGGTGGTGTACTGTAGTATTTACTGCTGAAAAAAAACAGGCATAAGTGGACCCACACAGTTCAAACCATACTGTTCAAGGTTCAACTGATAATGTAATTGGAATTTTCAGCACCAAAAGCTTCTGTATACTGCTTTATATGTGGCCAGATCTAGGCACTCTACACATTGAAATTAGTGCCTTTACACATTACCTTTATGAAGCTTGTATTTTAAGATGGATGGCAATATAAACATTATGCTTGAGAAAGAGCAGAGAGAGTTCTGGGATCCCCTGTTCCCAGTGCCCATGTTAACTACTGTTGAGAAGAATGGCAGCTCTGAGGAATTGCTGGCCTAGTGGGAAGAAAGTGGTTTTGGTAGAATGTGGCAGTGTGGCTCTTGCAGGTGGGATATAATTTGGAGTTAGAGATGAGAAAAATAAACACTGGATAAATTAGACTTGGTGGGGTGCATGACTCTGTTGAAGGGACTAGGAAGAGATTAAGACTCAAGTTGGTTTTTGATTGATAATGTAAATCTCTGTTGGGGCAGGGTTGGACCAGAGATGACTTGAGGCTGCCCTGAAGAATGATTTAGCAGGACTGGGAGAAGGGGTCTTTGGGGAACCCATTTTTCTTGCAAGGGACCTGAAGGGATTCTGAGAGTTCAGAGAAGCCATTAAGTAATATATGATATGTTTGTTAGGAAAAGTTGAAACAAAATAAAATGCCCAAGTTTCAAGATTTTCTTTACTACCACTCTCTTACTTATTTGAGTTTGTTGTGCATCTTTCTATCCTGTTTTTATGCAGTTGCTCATTATATCTTGCCTCTTATAGTTATTTTTTTGTTTTTTTACCCCAGTGTAAATTAGACTATGCCATTACTCTGCTAAAAGCTTTTCCAGGACATCCCTTCTTTGTAGGAATAAAATCTGTAAACTCCTTACCATAGTCTGCAGATGAGGAGTGATTTGATTCCTGTCTGTTTCTTCAACCTCATTCCAGTCTTTTGCTTACTCACTACCCTCCAGCTACACTGGGCAAAGAAGTCAGATTTTTAAAGAAATTGTTCAGTTAATGTGGAGTCAGCCTCATGGGTTGTTTGACTTTCTAGTTTGTGAATTCCTGGCTCTTTTTGTTGGACTGAGACAGCCTGATGCTTTTCTATGTCTTCTCCACTCGAACACTTGAAATATCCCCTGGGGTAGACATGGGCAGTAACTGTCAAACTTTATATTTGCAATCCACAGTAAGAAATAAATTTCAAAGCATAGGGTTGCAGAGGGTCAGATACAACGTTGGGACTAAATAACCACATAGCCTAATTGCACACACATGGCTAACATAACACAAGCTTTGAAACCGTATTTAACACTTACCTGTTTTACATACATAAAATCAGTCATAAGAGAATAGTGACTGTTCTGAGACCAGTGCAAAATAGAGAAAAACTTGTTTAGGGTATCTGGTTGGAGATCAGTCACAAGAAAGCTTTATGGAACCAGCATGAGAGATGGAAACACTGCTGTACAAATTAGAGTTGTTTTGTCAGGCAGGACAAACATGCCATTTGTTTATCTGCCTAGCCATTTCCCTACACTCCAGCTACCATCATTGGTAAAACCACCTGCTTGGGCATCTCTGGGTCAACATCTGAAGCTCTTGGCATTTCATTCTGCATCAGTGCCCCATCTTCTCTGCGATTTAGTTCTCATGCGGTTGAACGGGTGTTTGCCGGAGTGAGCACTGAGTACAGCCTGCTTCCTCCTGTACGGTGGCCTGACTCCTCAACTTGGGAAACAGGGCCAGAAGCTGAAAGGGCTATGCTTTTTCAACTGGGCACTGAGGAATACATTATTTGTTCTTTTTGACTAACTCAGTGCTTCTCCAGCCATTTTCTGGTATACCTGCGGAGCATGCTATCTCTGGGGGTAGAGGCTGTTTAAGGAATAGATGTAGTGGATGGACATTGGGGGAATGTGGTTTAAAGGGGCCTCCAGATTTTCTTTTTTTTTTTAAGTGAATTGCTCTTTCTTCTCTAGCCCACACCAGTTATCCTGTTGAAAGAGGGGACTGATAGCTCCCAAGGCATCCCTCAGCTTGTAAGTAACATCAGTGCCTGCCAGGTGATTGCTGAGGCTGTCAGAACTACCCTGGGCCCCCGTGGTATGGACAAGCTCATTGTGGATGGCCGAGGTAAGTGCAGAGTTTCTCAGACCAGTGTGTAGAAGAGGAGGCTCCTCTAAAGTGTTTGGGGCCAGCAGAGATTGGCAACAGAAATCCCTCTGCTTTTAAGATCGCTGAAGGATTGCTCACTGTGAAGCTACTTCTTTTCATACATTGTCCTGAATGCTGAGCCTCTTGGGAATATATGGGAGAAGCCAGGTCAGGAATCTTGCCTTGTAGAGAGATTTGGCCTAAAAACATGAAATAGAACCTTCCGAAGTTGCCTGTGGTCACTCCTGGTGTATCATGTTGCTGAGACAAATTCCGCATTATGTTTTAGTGTATTAATTTACAAGTGAAATACCAGGGTATCGACTGTTAAGAATATCTAAATGATTATCCATTCTTATTTTTTTTAATGTTTTCTACATCCAGTAGAGGTTTGCTGTTCAGGGAAAATGAAGAGCTCATGGTTTTTGGAAATGCGTGATTTTAGGTGGCCCTTTGTGCCCAGAGCTAAATCTATAAAAAGATCAGTTCATTCCCACCACAAGACCCTCTGTCCTGTCCCAGTAAAGTGTATATGGGCTCCAAGTCCATCTAGAAGTCAGAATTTAAGAAAAGATCTTTACATTTTTACTTTGTGTTTGTCCCTTTAAAGGCAAAGCAACAATTTCTAATGATGGGGCCACAATTCTGAAACTCCTTGATGTTGTCCACCCTGCAGCGAAGACTTTAGTGGACATTGCAAAATCCCAAGATGCTGAGGTAGGAATATCAAGTCTATGTGTTTCAGTGGAGATTGAAATACATGCCTGTTTGTTCCTTTGCTCTTCTTTCTTGAAGCATTTTGATTTTATATCTAGAACCATAATTTCACAAATACAGGTTTGTAGAACTATGTAGATGGAATTAATAGCCCTTTAAAATTCCTTCTGTTTCACTGTGTGTGGCTCAGATGTCAGGACCAGGCCTATGTGCTGTCATTCATATGAGTTGCTCAGTAAATAATTTAACCTCTCATCTGTTGGTTGCCTTATAAGATGGAGTTGGGGATTGTTTCCAGTTCACTTTTTTCTTTCTTAACAAAAAAATTTTATAGTGGTAAAACACACATAACATAAAATTTGCCGTTTTATGTTCCTGTCAGTGACATTAACTTGTCTTTGCCTTTTTAAAAATCATTTCTAACACTGGAGTCTTATTGAGAGAGACAAGTTTGCATTTCAGAGTGTTACAGATAACATCCCAAAGTTATATTAAAAGGTCTATTAGGACCCTGTAGCCTGGAAAACAGTATGGCAATTTTCAACAAAGGAATACCTTTCTGTTTAGGAATTTGGCAGCTTAAACCCTTTGCCACCGTAACTTTTTTTCTGCCTGAAATCTCTTACATTCCACAGAAACATAGTGAGATAAAAGTAAATTTCTTCTATATCAGAGGTTAACCAGTTTTCTAAACAGCTTTTTTTTCTCTCAAAGAAAAGGGGAAAAAAGCTCTTATTCTTTTTCTCCTTTATTAAAAATAAAGTTTAGATCCCATTATGGAAAATTGCCATTAAGAAAAACAAGCTCTTAATCTGCTTATTCCAAATAGTGTTTAAAGTACAAAAGACTTTGATCCTTAGAGGTTTGTTTTGTGAACTCCTGTAGGATTTGTTCCCATTTATCTCATACCCTTTGCTACCATTATTTGTTAATTGTGACATATTCAGTTCAGTTAAGTTGCTCAGTTGTGTCCGACTCTTTGCGACCCCATGAATCACAGCACGCCAGGCCTCCCTGTCCATCACTATCTCCCGGAGTTCACTCAGACTCCCGTCCATCGAGTCGGTGATGCCATCCTGCCATCTCATCCTCTGTCATCCCCTTCTCCTCCTGCCCCGAATCCCTCCCAGCATCATACATATTAGCATTATAATATTATAAGCATGTATATTATGTTACTGATCATAGTACCTTTGTCCATAGTAAGTAAGTTCTTGGTTAATTTGTGTATATGATTTCATATTCTGGGGAAATTTGTCCAGATCAGCCCTCTTTGGAGAATAGGCCTGGCTATGGAATTAATTTTGTGCCCCAGGACCATTTGATGGGATGAATAGCTACCCAGCAACACCCCAGTTTAAATGGATAGATTGCCTAGAAAATGGAGTTTGGGAGTTTTGTTCCTGAACGTGAGTGATGTGAGCTCCCTGTCATCCTGTTCCAGGTCGGTGACGGCACTACCTCAGTGACCCTGCTGGCTGCAGAATTTCTGAAACAGGTGAAACCCTACGTGGAGGAAGGATTGCACCCGCAGATCATCATCCGCGCTTTCCGCACTGCCACACAGTTGGTATGGGGGTGCTAGTGAAGCTGGGCCGTTGGGGCACCTTTTTGTTTCTCTTAGGATATGGTCTGTATTGGGTTGTGGAGGGTCTGGGGACAACATTCCTTGAATATTTTCTGAATTCTACTCCATAGAAATCTCAGTTCTACCATTCAATAGCTATTGACTAGGTATATTACTTAGTCTGTTTAAGCTTCCAGTTTCCTGACAGACCATGATGTAGATGTACCACAGGCTGTCAGTAAGTGAGAGCTGTTTTGTTTTTATCGAGTACTTCATAGCACATCTTGAGACCTTGCTTTTATTGACCTTTGACTCTCATTCTTTAGCTTGGGGCAAGTCAGTTCCTCTTCACCTTACTTTCTTCACTGTCTCTGTTTTGGGGTGGTGACATTAAAATGAAATCATATGTGAGAAGTATGTATGAAAGGATATCTTTTGAAGAAGATGGCTTTGAAACGATACAGTGTTTAACATACGAATATGTGTATCATGTATTACATAACATAGTTAATATATAAATTACTGGAAGTTGTCACTGGTCCTGTTCTGTGCCTGCTCTACATTTCTAACTTTGGGCATTTTTCTAAACTAGAGCTTTATATTTTTCTGGGCAGCTGTAAGACTTAGAAATATTATTTCGGCTGTCGAGTAGAAATACTTAAGATTTTGGAGTAAAGATTAGGGACTAGCAAGAGATTGGGATCCAGTTTTCCAGTTTGTTTTTAATGTGAGAGACTCACCCAGTTTCTGTTCTTGGCAGGCAGTTAACAAGATCAAAGAGATCGCGGTGACTGTGAAGAAGGAAGATAAAGTGTAAGTTTGCAGTGAACTTTGTCAGAACCTTGACTTCCCATGGCCAGATTGGATGCAGAAGTGTGCTGGAATACCCTGCATGGACTGGGGCTGTTTGGCTCTTGCTAAACCCCTTACTGTACCCCAGTCCGTGTAGTACAAGAGAGGCTGTAGACTGTAGTTGAAAAGCTGTCACTCATGAAGTTCTTTGACTGCAATTACCATCTGTCACTGGTAATCTGCCCTAAAGATTCAGAAGACAAAGGGTTGAGGGCTGAATTTAGAGGCCAGAATAGAAACCATCTCCACATTGCAATAGAGTCCGATAAGAGGGGCTTTCAAGGCCTGATGCAGGTCCCACCCTTGTGTCCCAGGGAGCAGAGGAAGCTGCTTGAGAAATGTGCCATGACTGCTCTGAGCTCCAAGCTGATCTCCCAGCAGAAAGCCTTCTTCGCTAAGATGGTGGTGGATGCGGTGATGATGCTTGATGATTTGCTGCAGCTTAAAATGATTGGAATCAAGAAGGTGCAAGGTGGAGCCCTAGAGGTGAGCCTGCTGAGGCCTCCCTAGGAGGCTCTTGCTTTCACATCAACCCTGTAGGCAGCTTGGCTTAGGAGGACAGCACGCGTTAGAGGAATAGAGAGAGCTCACTTGGGCTGGAAGCCAGACTGAAGCTGTGTTCCTCATACTGTGGCTATAAGCTGTCTCCTGTAGGTGCATTTTGTAACCTCCACAGACTTGTATTACTTGTCAGCAGAATCGAAGGGTGAACTGGCTGATTTTCAGAATCTCAGTGTTAATATCTGAGGAGACAGGGCTAGCTCTGATAAGTTATCTGAAACCCTCTCAATAAATATAAGTACTTTTCAGTACATTCTTCTCCAAGTGGTACAAGCAGGCTCTCCCTTCTTTTATTCATTTATCTTGAACAGATAATACAGAAGTCAAGCTGTGTAGAAAGTCCTAAAGGAAAACAGAAATGTCTCCTACACCACTCCTGCCCCAGAAACCACTCTTAACTGTGTGTGTTCTTCCAGACTGTGCATCTATAAGTATAAATGTAAATATTGTTTTCTGAAACGAATGCTCACCTGTAATGCATAGTGTCCTGCCACTGGCTTTTGTTTATTTAACAACATATTTTTTCACTTATTTAAATTAAAATAGTGGCTAGTGTCTACTGTATTTGCACAACACAATTGCATTTTCATTCTGTTGGTCTCCTCCTCTTCTTCCTGTCATGGCGCATGAGAGTGGGATGAGATTCCCTTTATATAATAAAGCTGTAAAGAATCTGAAAGTCACCTGAGCCGTTCCCATGCCTTTGGCCCCCAAATGGTTGTGTTTCAGCCCATTCTCTATATCATGGCTTGCTGACATTGTCTTTACACACTGCTTTGATCTCAGTGTTCCATCTTCTGTTCCAGAAACCCTTGAGATTAAATTGGCATTCACTAAACTAGGGATCAGAACTGTAATTTTAACTGATAAGAAAGCCAGAGGCTGCAAGCCACACATACGTTCAGTCTGTCTCTTTTACTAGTCCTTTGTCCTGGTAATGCAATTGTTATTTTGTCGACATATAGTTGATTTACAGTGTTGTATTAATTCTCCTGTTCAGCAAAGTGATTGTTAACACATACCTGATTCTTTTTCATATTCCTTTCAATTATGATTTATCACTGAATATTGAAGAGTAGGACTTTGTTTACCCATTCTGTCTAATAGTTTGCATGGTAACCCCAAACTCTTAGCCCATTTCTCCTCCAACCCCCGACCTCCGTGGCAACCACAAGTCTGTTTACTTTGTGAGTGTTTCTGTTTCATAGATAGGTTCATTTGTGTTGTATTTTAGATTCTACATGTAAATGATATCATAGGCTATTTGTCTTTTTCTTTCTGACTTCACTTCCTGAATATACCCTTCTTTATGGAGTGGGAAATGACTAGGTCATTTAATAAGAGATCTGAGACTGAGCCTGCCTTCTCATAGTGTTAAAGTCACTCCCAAGTGCCGTGTGTTTTCTCTCATGCCCTTCTGTTAAATCTGCCACGCAGCAAGCTCTGTTTTGGAATGAGTGGTGTAGTAGTTCATATTTTGAGGGATTGAGTGAGAGAAGCCACAGTGATAACTTGAGAAATGAGGGAAATTTCTGACTGTTATGACCTTTTATTTTCATCTCCTAAAGAGAGGAAGCATCTAGGCTACAGCACACAGGTGTTTGTGCGCTCACGTGCAGTACAGGTAGGGAGGGATATGTGTACGTATGTGCAGTGAAGACTGGGAGGTGTCGAGTTGGAACGACAGTGAATCCCTTGGCACGTGTACTTTGGAGGGTCAATCCTAAAGGACAGCCCAGACAGGCCTTTCCCATGTTTAGTATCTGCAAGCTAAGTGGTTTTCCTTATCCTGAAGGGACAACCAAAATATGTTTTCATGTTTTTCCTAGCATTTAGGACGATGGAAAAACTTCATTACAGTAGTGGAATTAACCCTTTCAGGTTCACAGAAATGGACATGTATTAGTCCAGCACACCACTAACTTGATTTTATTTCATGCCAGTACTGAACTGTTGAACCGTCTGATTTTTTTAAACAGGAGTCCCAGCTTGTCGCTGGTGTCGCATTCAAGAAGACTTTCTCTTATGCTGGGTTTGAAATGCAACCCAAAAAGTATCATAATCCAATGATTGCCCTTTTAAATGTTGAGCTTGAGCTGAAAGCTGAGAAAGATAATGCGGAAATCAGAGTCCACACAGTTGAGGTAGGTCCTCCCGCTGGCAGCGGCATGAAAATGGGCAGCATTCTGGGCCAAAGCCTTGGGCCTTGGTGGTCATCTCGGGCTTAGCTTTGTTTCTCAGGTAACTTGTGGGCTCCTTTCCCCCTCCGATGCCCATAAGTATTGATGTCTAAATACTGGGCCCACTCTTCTCACTCTATTCTCTCTGACCTGGACCTGAGGAGGTTTGGATAGGGCAAACCTGCTGAAACATTATCCTTTGGCCCTGGGGAAGGGGCTTGCGGGAGCCTTTCAGCTATAAAATGAGCCCTGTATTTTGATTCCTCTTACTTGGGCAGATGTGAGCTCTGCCCTTCTAGACTGTGTCCCATGCTGCTGGGACCGGTATGCTCCCAACATTGGTATCAGCAAGGCTATCTCTTTGGACGTAGCATTGTCACCCAGCCATAAGCAGCTGTTCTTGGAAAATGCATCCCCAACACAGAATGGCCTTTGAAGGAAAGGTCTTGACATTGGGGACTCCATGGGTGCAGTGCCTCAGAGGAGCTAGAACTTAGCTGGCCAAACTGCCTCACACCTTAGCAAATACCAGCTCTAGAGTAGCTCCCAGAGCTCAGATTACTTGCTGCTTTTGTGTTTGAAAGTTTTAGATGGTTCCTAAGTTACTTTATAGGGTCCTTGTTTATTTGAACTGAGGGGAGTCTCTTCTGTTTACCCTCTGTTAATTCCCAAATAAACCAATATTTTCTGGGTCTCTTCAGGATTATCAGGCAATTGTTGATGCTGAATGGAACATTCTTTATGACAAGTTAGAGAAGATCCATCATTCCGGAGCCAAAGTCGTCTTGTCCAAACTCCCCATCGGGGATGTGGCCACCCAGTACTTTGCTGACAGGGACATGTTCTGTGCTGGCCGAGTGCCAGAGGAGGATCTGAAGAGGACAATGATGGTAACCAAACTTTCACAGGCTGCTTTTAGGTCTTTCTGGCCCCAGAGGGGTTTTCACTTACCCCTAGTGTACTGGAGTGGTATGTGAATCTGGGCTTGTCTTAACTCTTTTTGCCATAAAACACTTCAGTTCCAGTATGTGCATACTTACTATGTAAGAGTTAATCTAACCAAACAAGTCAGGAAAGCTGATTTGTGAGGGAACCTAGCAGAGTGCTATGATTAGCTGGCTAAGCTCCAGTCTTGATGCTGCAGGCCAGGTTTCCTCTCTTTTTTTTTTTTTTGCTGCATCTTGCCCCTGTGGAATCTTAGTTCCCCAACCAGGGATGGAACCTGCACCCTCGCACTGGAAGCATGGAGTCTCAACCACTGGACTGTTAAAGGAAGTCCCTCCTCCCTTTCTTAAGCATCTTGCCAAGGTGCTTTAAGTTTTAAAGCACTGATCATGACTTCAGTCACTGGGCTCAGCACCCTAGTTTAGGGAAGAGAGTATTGGGTAAAGCTTTTTAACTGGGCTTGTTTGCCCTTCCTGTGTCTTCATTCTGTTTTATTTTCTCCTCTTCCAGAGGGAGCCTTGAGGTCAAGGGTGAGAGTGGCTCATCCAGTGTATCTGGGGCACCGTGGCAGTCTAACATGGCAATCGGCTTTAAAACTAGGTAGCAGGATGCTTGCTTCCCACCTCATGTGATCTGTCACTGCTGGATGATTTTGTCTTGTGTTCTTCAGGCTTGTGGAGGCTCCATTCAGACCAGTGTGAATGCGCTGTCATCAGATGTTCTGGGCCACTGCCAGGTCTTTGAAGAGACTCAGATTGGAGGCGAGAGGTAAGTGGTAGGCCTGGGCTCCCTGTTTGCTTAACTCATGAGACTTGCCTGATGGCCTTCTGCCATCTTTGGTTTGTGGTGTATATATAACAGGCCTCCCAGGTGGCACTAGAGGTCCAGAGCCTGCCTGCCAATGAAAAGCGAGTTCGGTCCTTGGGTGGATGGATGCCCTGGAGGAAGAAATGGCAACCCACTCCAGTATTCTTGCGTGGAGAATCCCATGGCCAGAGGAGCCTGGCAGGCTACCGTAGCATGTGCTGTTGTCTTCTGAAATTTTAATCTCTTGGGGTGTGTAGTGCTCAGTTATATAAAGTGTTTCAGGAAGAAAGAAGGTCAAATCAGGGCTACAGTCTGACTCCACAGTCTTTTATGCTCCTGTGGTACAGCCCTAGACCTTCCCAAGAACACGCCTTTAAGGGCGGGCTTGGAGAACTTTAGTGAGGGACAGAGGAGCAGCTGCTGAGTGTTGGGAGGACTTGGTGAGGTCAGAACACCGTGGGTTGGCGGCAGAAAAGAGTTCACAGATACAATTTGATCCTGGGTGTAGGTACAATTTCTTCACTGGCTGCCCTAAGGCCAAGACATGCACTATCATCCTCCGTGGTGGTGCAGAGCAATTTATGGAGGAGACGGAGCGGTCCCTGCACGACGCCATCATGATTGTCAGGAGGGCCATCAAGGTACTAGACCGGGGGCTTCCAGCCTGCACAGCCTACTCTGCCTCTTGAGCTGCTGCAACCCTGGATTTGTGTGGTGATCCCTTTCCTGTATAACCTGTCCTTCCATGTGGGGCATGTGGGCCCTGATTGTCTCATGGATCATAAGGAAACATCCTCAGTCTCTCAAAATAAGTCATGTTACCTTAAAAGCTAAGACTTGTTCTTGTGAACACCTGTGAAGCTGATGGAGTCAGCCGTCCCAGGGATTGTGCCGGTGCCCTCAAGGTGTAGGAGACCTAGAAGAGGGTCAGAAACCACATGGTTCACCAGATTGCAGTTGGGATGTGCTAGGCGTGGTCCATGCCCTGGCTTCCTGTGGCTTGGGCTGGGGGAGGGAGTGAGGAGCCAGCCTTCCTTCTAGGCTAGGGGGCCTGTTGACTGCGTGGTCCAGTTTGGCCATGGCTGGAGCTTAGAGAGGGAGCTCCTTGAATTTAGAGGTGAGTCTGGTCTTTGCAGAATGATTCGGTGGTGGCTGGTGGTGGCGCCATCGAGATGGAGCTCTCCAAGTACCTGCGAGATTACTCAAGAACCATTCCAGGAAAACAGCAGCTGCTGATCGGGGCCTATGCCAAGGCCTTGGAGATTATCCCACGCCAGCTCTGTGACAATGCTGGCTTTGATGCCACAAACATCCTCAACAAGCTACGGGCTCGGCATGCCCAGGTGGGTTACTCCTTTCCTTTGAGTCCAGGGACTGGGTGGATGGGGCTAGATTCTTTGAGTGTGCTGTGCTTACTCAGGCTCTGTGTGGTCAGCCCAGGTGGTGGTGCTGGAACCAAACCCAGTACCAACTGACTGCCTCCTCTGAGGTCAAAAGGAAAGCCATGGGGTCAGGACTGGTTGTTCCAGGGTTTCTTCAGTGCTTCTTGCAAGGGTCTGGTCACTCCTTTTGGTGCACTGAGGGAACGAAGAAACACGGTAGCCTCCTGCCTGGAAGCGTGTACTACCCGTGTGTACTCGGTTCCTCGTGGGTTCCTCCAGCACGTCAGGGCCCTGCTGACAGTCCAGCCATGGCTGTGCTACCTCCTTGTAGAGCACATCTCTTGAGAATTTACTTTGTTCATCTGCTGTTCAGCCAGCAATTATTTAGAGATGTTTGCTAAATGCCGTGTGTTAGATGCTCGGCGTGATGACGGCAGCGCTCAGTGAGTGGCCTTGCTTCTGACTTGTGGCAGAACTTGAAGCGAGTCAGTTTCCTTATCTGTAAAATGGGGGCTACTGGAAGCGGTGTGATGATAAAAGGAGATCAAGGATTGGAAAGTCATCCTCTTGAGAAGCGTGGTTTGGCATACAGTCCTCGGATGACCTGAGGGTGAGACTGGGGCCTTCCTAAAACCCAGCAGCTTGCCTGGGAGAGGCCCTGGTCCGCACTTCTCAGGTTGGAGGGGTGGTGGAGGGCAGGGACGGGAGGAAGCTTCCAGGCTCCCGTTGGAATGCCGTCTTCCTTAGGGAGATGTCAGCGGGTTCAGAGAGCCTGAGGATGCCTCACAATCTCAGTCACTCAGAGGATGTGCAGGAAGAAATTTGAGAGCAGTTTCCCTCTTGTTCTGCTTTTTCAGGGGGGCATGTGGTACGGGGTGGACATCAACACTGAGGACATTGCTGACAACTTTGAGGCCTTTGTGTGGGAGCCAGCAATGGTGCGGATCAATGCCCTGACGGCAGCCTCCGAGGCTGCGTGCCTCATCGTGTCTGTCGATGAAACCATCAAGAACCCTCGCTCAACAGTGGATGCTTCCCCAGCTGCTGGCCGGGGCCGGGGTCGTGGCCGCCCTCATTGAGGGGTTCCCCAGCCCTCACACGAGTGGCCGGCTGTGCTTACTCTGTCTTGGTCAGATATTACAAGGAAGGGGTCATATTTGGCCCACACTGTTCTCACTGGAGGTTATTTAAATAAAACTTCAACAACTTAGAATCCATTTTGCACATTATTTGGGTGCAGGAATTTTACTCATAAATGACTGTGGCTCAGAACTGTAGAGAAGAGAACTCGGCCAGGGGAGGTGCTCCACTTGAGTGGCTCCTGTCTGGAAGTGTTGCTTTAGCTGCTTTCTCAGTCTTAGAAGCAGCTGGAAGATACGGAGTTGCTTCCTTTTTTCCCCCCTTTTTTTCTGACGTCATCTTATTTAGCCCTGACCTTGCCCGGAACTGCTCCTGGGGTTTCTCTGGGTTTCTGTTAAATGCATTACATTATATCTTGTCTAACCCTTTTACTTCCATATTCTTTTGACTTGGTCCCTTAATCTTTTCTTATTTAAGATCTTGAGGTTGAGGACTCTTGAAGCAGTGTTTCTAAAGTCTTCTTAGACTTCTTAGAAGGGCGTCCATTGAGGAGGTGGCTGAAGGAGCCACCTGGTTTAATTCAGGCATTAATGGTCTTGGGGGGTCCCTTCTGCTTTCTTGTAACCAGTGAAAGTTGAAACTGGCCGGCACAGATAAAATCAGCATTCTAACTGCCTCCTCCTTTATGCTAGTCCTTCTGCTCCCTGAAATCTGGGAAGTGATTTTTTTTTTTTTAATCTGAATTTCAACCACTTGGAGTTTGATGAACTCAAAAGTAGAATGAGGTGGCGGTCCCTCATTAGAGGTCCCTCCTAACTTGATGGTCTTTAAATTTTTTCCAGTTGTTTTACCTGTGTGATAATAGCTGGCTCAGAGTTGTGGGGATGTTTTCACCTACTTGTTTGATGTTAGAGCTACACAGTTTTAAGCCTAAACCACCTGTTTTCTGATTTTCATTTAAAGACCTGAGAAATCAAATCAGTGGGGGCAACCCCATTTTGTAAAATGGAATGTTGAGCCAGACCATGATGGGAAACTTGGCCTCCATCAGGCCAAAGTCAGATTGGCTGGCCGGAGCCCTCTCTGGTGCCCAAGCCAGTGAGGCGATGGGCAGGTGTGTGCTGTTCCACTGGGCTTGCCCTTAAAGATGGCTTCTGGCTGAGAGTCAGAAATGACCCCTCAAGGCTCTTTACCTGCAGACACTGAAAGCTCTGGCGGGGGCAGTAACCTGCATGGTCTTCCTCCAGCAATGTCTACCGTCCTGAGACAGGTCTTCATACTTCAGTTTGCCTCACTGATGCCATTGAGATCGTCCACCTCCTTGATAACTCAGTACATTTCAGCTACAGGAAGGTTTGGTGGCAAATGTGGCCACCTACCATTTACTTTCCTGAGGCAGATATTATTCCAGTTTCACCATCTTTTATTGGATACAAAGCCACAAATTCAGATGCCCATTGGAGTCCTTTTAAATACATACGCTCGGGTACATTCAGCAAAGGGCATCTATGGGCAATGTGGAGCAAAGTGCTGGGATGGTGGTGCCTGGGTGGGGCAGAAAAGTGGGGCCAGGGGAGGCCCCCTGGGGGCTGGAGGTACAGGCACCACTTCAGAAACAAAACCAAAACTTGCTGTCCACCCCTCTGCCTGATGTGTTTGGGGTGAGGAAAGCTCCCCTCTCAGCTCAGGCCCACTGCACCTGGCTGTTCAGGGAAGGCATGGCGTGGGGGCCAGCTGTGGAGGTCCCCGCCAGCAGGGTTACGTGAGCCAGGCCTACTGGCACCAGCCACAAGGCAAGCCTGACCATGAGCGCTAGGACCTTGCCAGGGCAGAGCTGAGGCCTGGGCCCCTGCCAGCAGTGGCAGGCAAGGCTTGGACTTGCAGCGGGGAAGCCTGCCTGATTGTCGGGGCAGTCTTGGGACTGGCCAGGGTCCCAAGGGGTTGGGGTCAGACTAGGAGCTGGTTGCCTTAGTTGGCCCTGGTATTCTGATCTTCATCCAATCCTAACTAAACCTTATCCTCAGGCAAGGCTGCAGATGAACACACTTGTCCAGGAATAAATATATATACACACACACACACGTTACACAGCAGTATATACAGAAACGGGGCCTGGGAAAAGGCTGGGTGAGAGAGCACAGCCACCAGTAGGGAGAAGTGCCAGGCCCCTGGGGAAGGGAAGTTCCATCCTCAGGGACTGATGGGTTGGGACAGATCCTAAAGCATGAGTTAACTCTTCCAGGTGCTGGGCCCTGTACCCAGTCCCCAGCTTGTTTTCACCCCAAGCCCACCAGGAATTGGGTCTTTGGCACCAGTAGTCACTCTGGAAAGATCTTCAGCTTAGCACCCAAGAGGGACCAGGTGTGGGCGGCTCCCCACCCACAGCCCAGAGGACCAGAGCCCAGGGCCAGGGGCCATGCAGAACCCAGAGACAAAGCATGGAGTCAAGCCTTGCAGCAGCAGGACTTGGGAAGGAGGCTGCCTTCCCTCCCCCAGCCCCACCCCAGCAATTCTTGAAGGACTGGCTCAAACTCCACTCTGCCTTGGTCCCGGGGTGGTCCCCCTGGCCTGTAAAAGCCATGGTTCTGGGCAGCCCACTTTGTCTCCCTCAGGGACCCAGATACATCATCTCCGTTGTTCTCCGCCAGTGCTGTGGGGAGGCAGCCTGAATGAAGCACGATGTCCTCAGGACAAACACCCCAAGTCTCCCAGGCGCTGGGCTGGCAGGAGGTGGTAAGGACACCGAGTGGCCATCACCCAAGGGCCCTCTACACAGGCTGGGTCCCCTGGAGCAGGGCCTGCCTTGGTTTGCTCGCCCAGATACTCCTCTGTTGTGCATCTCATCAGATGCGAGATATGGAAGAGGGCTCCCCTTTGGGTGGGGTGAGTGAAAGATGAGGTGCCCCCGACTCAGGGCTCATCCCTCCGAGGAGAGGCAAAACTACCACCAAGCTGGTAAGGACCTGTGGAAGCCTGCACACGCAGCTTCTCTGGGCAGACATCCAGGCTAGGGCACACAAGCCTATCAGTCCCAGGTGTGCAGTGGGACACGCTGTGACCCATCTAGGCAGGGGCTTGGACCTATGCACTATGCTTCCCCCACACTCAGCTGGAAAACAAAGGATGGGGGACTTGGTGGGTTTCTAGAAACAGCCCAACTCACGGAGAGGAAAACTTCCCACCAACAGGTGAGGGGCGTCCTGTTCACCCGGCTGGCCCCTGTGCTGGTGATACTCAGCGCTGCTGATCAGAAGGGACTTAACAACCACCAGGCCTTTCAGCACCACCTTTCTCTCACTTGAGCTCGCTGCCCGTGCACCCTCACTTTTCCCAGAACTGATGGCAGGCATTCCACCAGGCATCTTCCCAGGGAGATTGCCCAAAGCCTTGTATTCAGGGATGGAGGCTTCCTGGGACAGAAAAAGCCCCTCAATAGGACAGGCTCAGGCCAAGCCAGGCACCCCTTTGTGCTCTGTCCAGGCGACACAGTGAGGGCAACGCCTCTGGTCCTAGGGTTGCAGGGAGCAGGGGCTATGGCGGGTGCAGCTAGTAAAGCAGAACAGACACACCCAGGGCAGCCAGGCCAAGTGGACCGCCAGCTCCCTTCCGGTCCCAGAACAGAGGAAAGTTGTGCTTCTCCTTCATGACTCCTGGGGACAGAACTGGGAGGTCAGAGCCAACAGAACCAGTTGTTCTGGGGTGGGCATGCCACACAGCCAAGGCTTCGTGCAGGACTAGATGGAGATACCGACATGCCACCCTTGGTATTTGGAGTCTTCAAAGGGTAGGGCCAGAACAAGTCACAGGAAGAAAACAACAAAAAGAGCAAGACATAGCTGTGTGGGGAGCCAGGAGAGCTGGATACACCTCTGAGCCTGTGAGGGTCCCAGCTCTGGAGGCCTTTTGCAGGGAAACCCAGGGTGGGTCTTGACGTCCTGATGCCAGGTTGCGGCAGAAAAGTTGGATTCCCGGAAAGGACTGGGAAACTAGAGGAGCCCGGCCTCAGCCAGAACCTAATGTTTAGGGCTGAGAGCCCATCTTATAGCAAGAGAGAAGGAAACCCTAAGATGGATCCAGACTAATGTTTGAAAGAACTTTCCAAATGGAGGTTGGCAGGACCCACGGCCTTTGTGCCACTGTGGGAGGGCTAAGAGGAGGAACTTGGGAGACCTGAGTCTTTAGAGCCATAGGGCCAGGACCTGACCCTTTGGGAACCATGCAAGGGTCAGTGAGAGCCTCCATTTGCACTCTAAGCCAGTGATCCTGGTTCAGGCCCCAGCATTGCCCCAGGCAGAACACCCCCCAACACAGCCCCCAGCCCATGGACCAGTGGAGACTGAAGCAGGGGGACAAGTCTGATGTTGGGGCTCCTCCTTCTGGGCCCCAAGGGTGTGGCTCCCCACCAAGGCCACATCTTCCAGCAAGGTAGCCGGACAAGGAAGCAAACTAAACCACCTCCCTTCCGGCCTCCTCCAGGCCCCAGCAGAGGGCAGCCAAGTGATTCCCTCTCACATGACCTTGGGGACCCAAAGGCCATCAGATTTCTGTCCAAGCACCCAGATTAGAAGTATACTCTTTGAGGACAGGAACCGCTTCTCACTGCTGACAGCATTTCCCAGAGCTGGGACCTGGCCCCTCCAGAGGCTTGGGATTGGTGGAAGGTATAGAAACATGTGCCTCATAGCTCTGAATTTAGTTCTGGTGTGTCATGGGATATGTGGTGGCTGGGAGGAGTCTTGTCTCTTCTATAGCAGTAAAAACTCGAAGTTTTCTCACCCTGGCAATATCCACCCTTGGGAGGCGCGGCCTGGATGTCTCGGGGAGAAGCTCTGAATAGATGTCTTGCCCTTCGAAGCCGACCCCACTACCTCACTGAACCCCCTACTTCCCACTTTCAGCTGACCACATCCCCAAGACCCCTAGGGTTATCCCTGGAGAATATGGACCCAGAGCCCTGGCAGGCTGCCTGAAGGGGATGCCCTGCAGAGGGCTGGGACTGAGCAGGGGGAAGAGAAGAGCCTCTGGGCCAAGTCTGAGCTGTCTGTTGGAGCAACCCCTCTGGTCTGGGGCCTGACAGAGGCTCCAGACCAGGAGGCTGGGCCTCAGAAAGGGGAGGCCGGCCCCAACAGCCTGAGCAGCCAAGGAGCCACTGGTGGTTAGTGCAGATCCTCAGGGCGATGACACCAAGTGCTGGTGGAGACTCAGCTCTTCGCTGGCTGTGCCTAGAGGGCTGCTCCGGATGGGGGTGGGGTGGAGGTGGGGGACAGCTGTCCCAGCCCCTGCCCTGGAGAGGCAGCGCTCAGGGTCAGGCCTGCGTCCCACTGTCCCAGCAGGAGGACAGGAGAGTGACAACCCCTCTCCCAGAAACCAGGGATAACACCAAGCCTCCAAAAGTCTAGTCCAGGTCAGGGTCCCTCTGGAGGTCCAAAGAGCGTGGCTGGCGTGGGGCTGGCAGGGGCCCTGCCGCCCCCAACCCGGGTTAGCAGCCTTCCACCTTGATGTGCAGGATCTTAGAGAAGCCGGGCCTCCGCCGTAGGGCCTGCGGACCAAACCTGAGTTAGTTCCCCTTGGGGCAGACAGGCGGAGCCCTCCCTTCAAACACCCAGGTCACCAGTCCCAGCCGCGGGGGTGCCCTGGGGGTCTTGATCAGAGCCAGCTGCTCACCTGGAGCTTTGTTATCATGTCCTCAAACAGCTTCTGGGCCTCAGGACTGCTAGGCTCTTTGAAATAATCGGCAATCCCAATCTGAACCACAATGGACTTGAGGTTCCGGCAGATGCCTAAGAAAAGGTAAGTGAGGTGGGGCCCACGTCTGACCTGGGCAAGAGACCTCTCTTCTCTCCTCTTATCAATTAATGAAATCAGAACACGCTGAGAGACAGCTGTGTGCTAGGCATTGGGAGCAGATCCATGCTGCCCCCAGCTCCCCTGGGCAAGGAGAGAAAGAGCGTGAGGTCCCAGAGCACAGGTTGTGGTGGACTCTGGGAGGACGAGTGGATGATAGCCAGCTGTGCAGGGGTTGGTTCCAGCAACTTCGCTGGCAGAGGGGACCGTTGTGCTATGGTCTGGGCATGTGGAGATGAATTACAGGAACAGAGTAGCTGAGGTGCAGTTGCTGGGTCTCGGCCAGCCAGAGCACTGGAGGAGTGGAGGCAGGGGGCAGATTAGTTGGGAGCAGAGGGCTTAAGGGACTGGATGTTGCCATGAAGTCAGGGCAGGAGGAGCAAGAAGGTCAGGAGGCTGAGAGGATTCTAGAAGTTAAGATTTTGGAGGCCAAGCAGTTAGTTCTGATGGTCAGCCCAGGGCAGGGCCATGAGATTGAAGGGGAGGGAAGAAGAAAATCCTGGCAATGAGAAGCAAGTCAAGGAACCTGCAGTGCTCAGGATATGGGGTCCTGCCAGGGGCCAAATGGTCCCTGATGAGGGACTCACTTGGGTGTGTGCAGCTCAAGCTGGGCACCTGCATCCTTAATGAAGGTGGAGGAATCACAGGGAGGGAGTGGGGGCTGGAGGGAGGTAGGGGCCAGCAGAGGCGTGCTGAAGGCTTCACCCTGAGAATTGTCCTGGGGGGCTAACACACATTATCTCATTAATCTTCCTGCCCATTCAGCTTAGAATTCCACTTAAAAGATGGGGATACAGACTCAAGAGAAGTACAGTAACTTGCCCAAAGTCACATAGCTAATAAGCAGTAAAGACAGAATGGACACATAGGTCAGTAAGCTCCAGAACCCATGTGTTCAGCCCTTGCCCTTGGCTGGAGGCTCACGTGGGGGTAGATGGTGGATGATACTGAACAGCCCATGTCTCCAGCATGGAAAGAGCACAAGGCAACGCATGTCCATTTGGCTGAACTAAACCATTTGGGTCAGATGCTGGCAGGCCTTCAAGGCCACCCTGGCCTCAGAAGGCACCGGTGGCAAAGCCAGGGCTAGAACCCTGGTCAACCTGACCCCAGTGTTGGTGTTTGCTGACCAGGAGCAAGAGGGAGTTGGCTACGCTACCTGCTGACAAGACGTGGTAAGAGTTGACAGTGGCATCCCACCTCTGTTCCCTATCACTCACTGTTGAAATGCAGCAGGGCCTTGGGGGTTACGGGGGTGGCTGTGAGCACCAGCATCTCCAGGCCCTTCAGGCCTTCCCGGCAGACCTCAGCCGCCACCTCCTGGGTGATCTCCGACACATGGTCCAACTCCAGCACCTGCAGCCGCATGCAGTTTCTCGCTAGGAAGAAGGAAGGAGAGGGGAGGACCTGCTGACAAACACCCAGGTCACTTCCTGCCGCCACCCACGCCATTGCCCGAGCCCCGCTAGGATTTCAGTGATGCACCCACGCCTGCTTCCCATTACCCCCACACCAGTCCCATGGAGAGACTCACCGAGTGATGCCAGGCCCTGCACCCCACAGCCGGCACCCCCGACCCCCAGAGCCCGGAGGTGGGGCCAACAGCGACCGATCATCTGTAGGCAGCGGTTACTGAATCGCATAGGCTGCTGGCTGGAGAATGGGGTGGAGGGAGGGTTGTCAGGGAGCCCCTGGCTGCATGCTATCCTAAGCCCGCTCCTCGGTCAGGACCCGCCCCACAAGGCGAGGGCCCCACCACCCACCCAACTGTTCAAGTCAGAAACCTGGGATCTTCCCTGACTCCTCCTCCTTCACTTCCTGCCAAGACCTGCAGATTCTGATTCCTCAACAACTCTTCAATCCACAGCTCAGACCACAATCAACATTCATCTGATTATGTAACTAGTCTCCCTGCCAGTTCATCCAGTGGCTGCCGAGGGCCACTCATTCCCACGTTTTCTCAGTCATTCAACAAAATGCTTCTCAAGTCCTGCCATGACTAAGAACAACAGAGCTGGGCCAGAATTCACCTGCAATGTGGGAGACCTGGGTTCGATCTGTGGGTTGGGAAGACCCCCTGGAGAAGGGAACGGCTACCCACTCCAGTATTCTGGCCTGGAGAATTCCATGGACTGTATAGTCAGTCCATGGGGTCGCAGAGAGTCGGACATGACTGAGCGACTTTCACTCGCTCACTAGGGACATAGTGGTGACATATAGACATGGACCCTGCCTCCAAGAGGCACGCAGTGTAGGGGAAGACAGAGAACATTACCGGTCTGATGTAATCCCATTTGTTAAGATCTATAGTCCCCCAATGGCTTCCTAGTGCTTTCCTGATAAAATGCAAAAACCTAAATCTCTTAGGCAAGACCTGACCTTGGCCCAGCCTTCCTTTCCACACTCAGTGCTCGTTGGGCCCTGCCCACCACTCACAGCAAACCTGCTACTTCCCTGAACACTTCATCACTTAACAATCCCCAGCTGCTGCCACGCACTCGGTACCAGGGGCACAGAAACGGACATTCACAGCCTTTGCCCCAAGAAACATGAGTCTGGTGTAAACTGAAACATAGAGAAATTATTGTAAAATTGACTAGATAGGGGCTAGGACCAGATTCAAGAGGAATGGAGACAGGGGAGCAGTGACAAATCCTGAGTGTTAGTGATGGGATACTGGGGATCCGAGAGGCGGGGTCATGAAGAGAGAGTCCTGCAGGGCACGAGCAGGGAGTGAAAAAGCCTGGTAGTTTGAGAATTCTAAGTAGAGCGATGAATGATTTCATACCCTGGATTCTCTGAAAACCAGCTCTTTTGTGTATTATACGCTGACCTCCCTAACTGCCTTTCACATGTCAAACAAAGCTGGCTATCTCAGGCCAGCGTTTCTGAACACTCTGTGGGCTCTGCAGCCTTTAGGCACACATCTCATCTGAGCCAGCTACAGGCTTAATAAGATCCACAGATCCTTGATACCACTTTCACTCTGCAGTTGAGAGACTAAGGCACGACCGGGTAGCCCAAAGTTACACTGCCTGCAAGCCAGGCCATGATCCCGCGCCTGATTCTGAAGCCTAAAGACAGACTGATGAATGTGAATCTCTCACCCCAAACAGCACATGGAATGGGCCCAGATCTGCTGGGTCCTCACCCCAACTTCCGGCCCAGCCCTGCCCATCCCCACCGCGGCCTCAGCTCACCAGGGGTGAAGTGGCGCCACCTGGAGGGAGACGATCTCTCTGCAGCCTGCGCCCAGGGCCCAGATGACCTCATGGCCCACTGGGTCTGTGGCGCTTCTGTTGAAAAGACAAAAGCTGGGGCCACCTACTCTGGAGGCCTCTGCTCCTTTCCTTTGGGTCGCAGAGCTCTTGGGTCCTTCTGCCCCAGAGCCCTGGGGGGAGGGGGAAGGTATGCGTATGCAGAGCTCAGGGATCCCTCTGGCCGATCCCTCGCCTCCAGCAGTGGGGACCCACCTGTAGGTGACAGCCTGCAGGGCGCGGCAGTAGCAGCTAGCCAGCCACAGCGAACGGTCAGTGAGGATGTTGGGGCAGTGGGAGATGCGCAGGATCAACAGGTTTCCCCCCGCTGCCTTCAGCAGAGACTCCAGGCCTGCCTCCAGGCAGCCCCTGGGGACAGCCAAGAAGTCAGGGCACTGTCTGCAGCCAGATTCTCCTCTGGGAAGCACCCTGACATCACTCTGGGTCCGCAGCCCAGGAGCGGTCCCCCCACTCCCACCCCATGGCCTCACCGGGTACTCCGGGCATACTCCTCTTTGCTCTCCTTCTTGCCCCGCTGCCGAGGCTTCAGGTTCTGCAGTGTCAGCGAGTGGGCCTGGGTGCACCACTGAGCCAGCATTGCCAGGAACTGCAGGGAGAGAGGAGTTATCTGGGCATAATGGGATGTGAGTCTGGTTGGCAGGAGATGGACCAGCCCCAGGATGGGAGGCCTCAAAACATGTCGGGGAGCCAGGTTGAAGCTGGGGTGTGGTAAGGGTTGCAAGGACCAGCCAGACCTTGCAGGGCTAGACTCTGTCAGGGAAAAGATAGGGTCACAGCAAGGGTGAGTGGGAGAGCAGGACGGCAGAGAGGGTCAGGCACCTTGGAACAGACGCGGGCGTTCTCAAGCAGCACCCGCGTCCAGACGGCAGGGTGGCGGGCCACAAAGCGCCAGTCCCGGCAGACCTCGGCGGCGTGTAGCAGAGTGCGCGTGTCCAGGTAGGTGAAGATGCAGAACAGGGCAGCTCGCATCTTGAGGATCTCCGGGCTGATGACCTCATTGGAGCGGGAGGGGCTTCCCCTCTCAGCTCGCCGACCCCGCCCACCGCCTCCCTCGGGGCGGGCTGCACAATACCAGAGGGTCAGGGGTCAGTGGGGGGGTATATAGGTGGGGAGCTGGGGTAGGGCAGGAACTGCAGGAGGAATGGGCATAACAGAACCATGCTGGGGGACCAGAAACTGGGGAGGAGGGACAAAGGGCCTCTGCTTCCCCCTCTTTTGCATTATCCCCCTCCCTAATTTTGCAAATTAGAAAAAGGTGGCCCTTCCTCAAGTGAACTTTCTTTTTAAGGTCTTATATCATGACACTGTCCAATGTCATCCCCTAGAGGAGGCGACTGAGTCAAGATTGGAGGAGGGAAAGGGTTTGGATAGAAGCAGTGCGTCTGTGAACAGAAGGCAGGTGAGGTTGCCCAGAGCAGTCACCAGGCACAGCTGTGCACCCTGACCTGAGCTTTCTGCCCTCGGACCCACCCACAGACGCATGTGGCCTTGTATGGATATGGGAGAGGGCTTGCCCCACTGGCCCCCAGCTTCACTTTGAACTCTCAACTCCTCTCCTATGAATGTCACATGAATGGATCCCCGTGTCCCAGCAGCTCCTGCCCTAAGCCTGCAGGGCCCTGTACATGTGGGAAGTCTGGGGCAAGGGGAGAGGCGGTGCAGGAGCCCAGGAGATTTACTGCCTCAGCCTTGTGTCCCCTGAGAGCGGTCAGCACCACAGAAAACCCGGTCTCTCAGTACCCACCCCCTCAGGACTCACCAGAGAGCCGGCAGCTGCTCACCGGCCCAGCTATAGCAGGCCCAGGGCGGGGGACATCCGAGGGGCCCTCAGCCTCTGACTCGGTGGTTCGGGAGCCCACGTCGGAGACGTCACCTTCCTCCCCTTCCGTGCTGTGTCGACGGGGTCTGCGCTGCCAGTTCTGGATGGCCTGGCGCCGCAGTCCAGAGCTGCGAGGGGGCTGGCCCCGCTCTGGGCCGCCGTTGGCAGCCTGGACCCGCGTGCCTAAGCCCCCGGGGCCGCTGTCCTCGGGGGCCCCCTCTTCTGGCCGGGGCAGCTCCAGACTGTCACTGTCATAACAACCTGAGCTCTGAGATGCAGCTGGGATGCGACTGGAGGCCCTGGGGTGGGGGGTGGACCAGAAGGTGAGGAGCAAGGGGTCCTAGGCCTGCCCAAACTCTCCATACCACCTACCACTGGCCAAGGGCAATCCACCCACCCTACTGTCCAAGAGTCCTCTCTGAGTGTGGAAAGGCAGACAGAGGTGACCCAAGGAGGATGGAGAAGGAGGAGAAGCCAAGCCCCAGAAGGGCCAGCAGAGCAGTGGATCTTTCTAGGGGAAGGTGGGCTGTGCGGGACGGGCCAGGCCCGTGGCTTACCCTGTGCTGGGAGAGGAGCCATGCCGGGACACTGCATGCGTGCTAGGCATGGCTGGGCCCGCGTGGTGTTCTCGCTGTGGGCCCCCAGAGAGGGAAGGAAAGGCAGGAGGCAGAGGGGGCCAGAGGATGAGAAGGAGTGGGAGAAACAGGGTACAAGATGGAGATAAGAGATGGGGGAGAAGAGAGAGAAAAAGAAAAACAGTTGGGAGAGATGGACAAGTAGACAGACAGACAGCCCAGAGAAGCAGGCTCACCAGCCCCCTCCCTGTACCCACCACACACCCCAGACCCCGGCTTGTGGCTCCTGGGCTCTCATTTGCAGAGATGGGCAGAGGGGAGCCCCTGCCTGAGGCCTGGGGTTGCTGGATGGTATCTCACTACAGCCTCAGGGAGGGGCTCCCCTATTCCTGGACCCCTGCTTCAGGCCTGCAGTCTGCTCATGGGGAAGAGCCAAAGAAGGAAGCACGGAGTATCAGAGGCAGATTCAGGCATGTGTGAGGCGAGCTGGTAGGGGTCAGCTGGGCAGGCAAAGGAGGGAAGGCACGTGGGCACTCACCGTCCTGCCTGGGGCCCGGGTACTGGGCCCAGCACCAGCTCCCCCACCTCCGCGGCCCAGGCTGGCACTGGGCGTGCTGCCACAGCTGCTGCTGATGACCTGCAGCTGCCGCTCAGCCCGGTCGGCCCGCTCGAGGAGCTCCTCGATGAACTGCTGCAGCCTCAGCTTGGCGCTGGCCTCCCGTGCCGCCGTCTCCTTCAGGAACTGGTCGATCTGCACCACCTCCCTGGGCCCAGAGCAGTCTCTTACCTGAGTGCCCTGGCCTGGCTGCCCACCCACCCGTGGAGGAAACCCTGAGCAGTAGGGAAAGACAAGGGCACAGCTGGCCACAGTGTCTGCTCGTGGTCACATGGGTACAGGCAGAGCACACCCAGGAACACTGCCCACACAACAGTGCATACAGAAATGCAAGCATACACCCCCAGTCATACGTTCACACCCCACCAACCCAGACCCAAGCACACAAGCAGACACCCCTGCACCCCACAGAAGTACTCACAGGCATGTTCAGTCACACACAGCCACCTCTTCCCTCCAGAAGCCCACACATAGCCCAGTAGCCAGCTCCACACACTCATGTACACATATTCATATAACGTTCGTCCACAGGCACGCACAGGCTGAGGCACAGTCCTACCAACACATTCAAACACACACACACACACATTTTCAGAAACGCTCTCAGATGCAGAAAAGCACACTTATGGTTGCACCAACCTCCAGGAGTTGCACAGACACACAGCATACTTAAAAGAGTCATGTGAGTATTTACTCTCACATGCATTCATAGTCATTCATGCATCCATTCAACATGAATGGGCACCTTCTAGGTGCCAGGCACCGCTCTAGGTGTTGGGGCTACAGCAGTGAACAAAGCAGAAAAAAAATCCCTGACCCCATGGGGCTTATCACGATTGAAGACCAGAGGAATGAGGAGAAGCCCAGCAAAGGCTGAGAGGAAGCCAATAGAGAGAGATGGAAATTCCAGGAGAGTGTCTTTAGAAGCCAAGTTAAAAGATATGTTTCAAGGATCAGCTGTGTCAAATGGCTGCCAAGGGGCCAAATAACAAGATGAGTTGGCCTTTGTAACATGAAGGTCATTGATGACATGGAGGATAAAGATGGAGGTGGATGCCTGATCAGAGTGGGTTCAAGAGAGAAAGTGGGGAAAGAAATCGAAGACAAGTAGAAACAATATTTTCAAGTTTTTCTCTGAGGAGGAGAGAAAAGAATGATACAATAGATAGGAAAAAACCTGAGGAGGGAAAGGGAAAGGAGAGAATTGAGCCTTGTCTTTGGGTTGGCAGAAGAGAAGAGTCTGATGTTACAATCAGCAAACAGCCTTGTCAAGGAGCAAGGAGATGGCCGAGAAAGAGATTCTTACACATGAACGCGGTCACACTGCCATGGTCTCAGAGTCCTAAACACACACCTTCATGCACTCTTGGCCCCACGCGCACCACCATTACATGCCGGTGGCCACAGAGCCCGCGTAATTCGGCCGCACACACAGCCACACTCACGATGGTGGCGGGAACACAGTGATGCCATCACCGACTCTGGTACGTTTGTGGACACACCCACCCACGGGGCCCCATGGGCCACTCACTGCTGCTTGCGGCTCAGCTCCTGTTCTTTGTGCACCAGGTCCTGCTTGAGCGAGGCCAGCAGCTCCACACTCACGTCCACCTGGCGCGAGAGCTCGGAGGCGCGCTCCTCCAGCTCCTCTTTCTCACGCCCCAGCCGCGCGCTCTCCTGCCGCGCAGTCTCCAGCTCCGCTGCCTTTCGCTCCAGCTCGGCCTGCAGCCGGCCCACCTGGCCTGCGATCTTCTGCTCCACCTCCTCGCTCAGCCGCTCCAGCCGTCGGTCCACCTCCAGCTTCTCCAGCGCCCGGATCTTGAGGCGGGCCAGGCCCTCTTCGTAAGCCACGTCGGCGGGCGAGGGAGACGCGGGCGAGGCGGACGCGGGCCCGGGGCAGGGGCCGGGGCCAGGCCCGGGCGGCGGCGTCGAGCACGCCGAGGAGGCCACGGACTTGCGGGCGAACAGCTCCCCCAGCGGGATCTCGATCTCGCGGAGCGCGTAGCGCGCGGCGGGCACGAGGCCCGGCTCCGCCAGCTCCTCGCAAGGCAGGCCGGCCGGCACCAGGTCGCCGGGAAAGTGGGCGAGGGGCGCGTGGTGGTGATGGTGGTGCAGCAGGTGTGGCGCCGCGGACGACTGCCCGACCGCCTGCTCCTTGCCCTGAAAGGACGTGCTCTCGAAGACCTCGCGCCGGGCGCCCGGCACGGCCAGCAGGGCGGCGGGCTCGGGCGCCAGCGGAAAGGCCGCCGCGGCGCCGTCGCAGATGCTGTTGGTCTTGGAGAGAATGTAGAGCGTCTCGTACGTGTGGCTGTACTCCAGGTGCGCGCGCAGCGACGACAGGCTCCGGAAGCGCTTGTGCTCCCCGCAGCGCGGGCAGCGGTAGGGCAGGTCCAGCGAGGCCATGGCCCCGCTGCCCCCGTGGCGCCCGGGCTCCACCGCGGCCGCCCTGGAGGTCAGCCGGGCGCGCTCATGGGGGGACGCGGGCGAGCCCCCCTGAGGGGTCAGGCAGGCTCAGGGCGCTGGCAGCCAGGGGCAAGGAGGCTAGAAGAGAGGGGAGCAAGCCTTAGTAGGGTGGTATCCCTCCCCATCTCCAACCTGTATCCGCCACCCTTGACGAAACTGACTTCCCCAGAAAACACGTGCCCAAAAGAGAGGGGCAAGGAGAGACCAATGGCCAGACCTCCCAGAGGAGACTGGCCTGCTCCAGTACCTGCGTGAGGGCTGTGCATGTATGAGAGTGAGAAAGAATGATAATTCTCTAAGGGGGAGGGGAGAAGGCATTAGTTTTATTTATAATAGTAACAACCTGGACATAACTGAAGTGCCCATCACTAGTAGAATGGATAAATCGTGTTATATTCATAATGGGATGTTACCCAGCAATAAGAAGGAACGGTTGGTACATGGAACATGGATGAAGCCATTTAATATCATGCTGCATGACAGAAGCCAGACTAGAGTGCATACTGTTGGATTCCATACACATGGAGAACAGACTAAACTGATGAGGACAGAAGTCAGAACAGAGGTTACCTCTGGGACTCATATGGACTAGAAAGGGGCAGGAGGTAACTTTATGTGATGCTGAAAATGTTCTTTATCTTGATATGAGTGGTGGCTATACAGGTATAAAGTTATAGAGTGTATGCACACGTACATTTAAGTTTAGTGTACTGTATGTACCAGCTGTATGTATATCTCAAAAAAAAAAGCTTATTTCCATGTCTTGCAACCACACTCATCAAACCAGTGGGACTACTGGTACCATGCTGCAGTGACCAAGATGCCACCTCGCTTAATGATACTGATGTGTGCATGTCACTCTGTGGCTGCTTCTGTTCCACTGTCTCTCATCCCTGCTCTGCCCTTTGCTCCAAGGGCCATGATATTTGTCTTCTCCAGGTTCCTTCTGGCACAAGTCACCGCCCTTCCTGGCACCCCATTCCTGGCCACCCTCAGCTCCTGCTGTCCGTCCTGCCTCATCTCTCGCTTCTGGTCACCCTTCCCCTTCCTCGTGGGCTCTCTACCCTGTAACTGGCCTTCAATCTCCTCGGCTGTCACTGTGCCCTTCCAAGTCACAGGCCATCTGCTAATCAGACAATGTAGTTGTCATCAAGCGTCTTCACCTACTTGGTCCCTTGGATGATACCACTGACTGCTCCATGTTGGCAGGCTGCCGTGCAGCTGCCCTGTTTGGGCTCTCTAACCGTTCTTCTTGCTGTGTTCCTAACCGTCCTCTCTTCTGATGGGAGGCGTGCCTTCACGCCCCCTTTGCCTCTATCTGGTTCACTCCCACAGTCTGGCTCACTCATATCTTTAAGCCTTTACTTTCAGCTCCAACTCTCCATCCTGACCTACTCTTAAGTTCCATTTGCCTTCTGGCTTTACACCTGGGTGTATGAATGGATGCCTGTTCTCTATGCCAGCCCAGCACCCAGTCCTCCTCCTGGCAACAGCACCCTGCCTTGACATTGGGGAACCATCCTTTCTTCCCCACTTTCTCAGTCCATGTGGTCTGAGTGGGAGCTGATGGTTCCCCCAGGGGTCAGAATGTGATATAGGCCTGGCCAATCAGAGTCCTGAGATGGGCACAGATCACCTAACTTGAGTCAATGAGTCATTTCTCCAGGACTTCTCTGGCATTACTGGGGAAAGCATCCTCTTTGGGCTCAGGTTTCTAAGCGCAGAAGCGGGCCAGGCTGTGAAGGCCATCTTTGTCTCCTCTGGGAGGAACCACCTGGGAATTAAGCCAATACAGAGAGGTAGAACTGAGACGGAGAAAGAGCGATTCCTCGCACAGTTTGAGGTCCTGGTCTGTTCAGTTAGGTCAGCCAGTCAATTCCCTTTTCTGCTTTAGCCAGCCTGTACCAGGAAACAGTTCAAACTCAGAAATTAGCTTCAGAAGTCAAATTTTTTTTGAAAGAAGGAATTAGCTGAACTAAACAGGATAGTGCCACTTGCCCTGTCTGCTACACAGCAGCAAAGCAGCTGACTAAACTCTCCCACTGCCTCTAGAGGTGAGCTAGAACTTTAGGGGACCTGTAGAAAAATGTCCAACAAGAGATACTTTGGCTGAAAGGGGCTCATCTGAAAGCAGAAAGGAAGAAAATGCTGCTTTGCCCAGAGAGGCCCTTTCTGCCTGAGGCCAGTAATTCAATAGGGCTGAGAGTCAGATAATTAAGAGCCAATTCTCTGCTGCTAGCTAAAGTCAGCTCAAGCAAAGACAGACAGGCTGGAAACACAGAGGGAGACAAACCTGGAGCCTGACAGGCTCTTGACTCCTCAGGCCCTCTTGAACTCCTCCCAGCTCAACAGAGGCCACCGCGGCTTCCATTACAAGCAGGCTTCCAGTGGGTTGCAGCTTGAGAGAGAAGGGGCAGAGAGCTCTGCCTCTCACCACAGACTAGGAGTTGCATTGTCCTGCGGCAGAGCCCTACGAGAGCCACAGAACCATGGGCTCCTGGGACAAGCAGAGCACCAAGATCTGTTGCTAAGAGACAACTCCTCCTCCTCCCCCAACACCATCACCAGGGACTGGATTCAAGAATTATAACTTTCAATGAGGTCTCTGGTTTGGTTAATAGCTCTGGGGATGGCTGAATGCAGACTGACTGAGAGCTTTCTAATGATTAAAGGGATTGTATTGCCAGGAAACCCCCACAAACCTGGAAAACAAAGGCCAGGGATTACTCAACCCCTGAAGTGTTCCCGCCCCCAAATTTGTACCAATGGGAGGTGACCCCTCAAAGCCCCTTGTGCACGTGGCCACAAAGCATGAAGGATAACGGAGGCTCTCAAGGCAGCAGAAGCAGAGCAGCTGCTAGGTAGGCCAGGGCACCTTGTCCACACTGACTGGTCAAGCTTGTGGTCCGGGCTATGGACCTGTGATCCTGGAGTGTTCTCCTTCCCCTCCCCTCTTCAACTGGAAAGGTTTTGCTATTTCAGCTATCCGACTCTTCCTCCATTGTTGTAGTTTGCCCATAAATTGAAAGACCAGGAGGGACTAGCTCAATACTATAAGAGACAAGACTTGCATTGGGGCTAGAAATAGGAAGTGGGGGGGAACTGGGAGCCTTTCCTTCCAGAGATGGGACAAGTGTGTTTTAAGTTTTGTGAGGGCTAATTGCATTATAAAATAGAAAATTTTTATATGAGAAGGGGGATCTGTTTAGATCTCGGATAGAGGTGGAAGGGAATGGACATTTGTTGGTTTTGCTGTTCAACTCCAGTCCCCCTTGGTAGGTACAGTTTTCCCTTGGAGAACCATTCCCTCCTCTCTGAGTCAATGTTGTTTGGCTGACCTCACCCCCTGGCTCCATGAGCCTTTCCAGGGGAGCTCATATGACCTTGGCCTTTTCATCAGTCACAGCTGTCACTTGGTCTTGGGGAAGTTTCCTAGGCCAGGCCAATACAGCCCTTCCAGGATCTGTGCAAAACCGGCAGGATGTGAGGCTGGAGCTGCTGGTGGCCCTTTCTGCCCTCTCTTTGGGAAAGGTGAAGAAAAAGACTTTATGACTCCCCTGAGCCACAGAGCCAGATGTGCCGAAAACTTTAACCCAGAACTTGTCAATTGCGTGAGGCAGCAATTTTTTTTTTTTTAAACAATTTGAATTGGTTGCCACGAATGAGGCTCTAGAATAACACAATGACCCACAGTGTCAAAAGACTAAGACTTGGACTAAGACTAATCTTGGACTTCCCCTGACACACTCCCCAGCATCCTTGTTTCCCTCAACAGTGCCACCCACAGCCCTGGCCGTATCAATTTTGCTCTCTGCTAATCATCAAGACTGGCTGATTTTTCCTTTGAATGCTCTCAACACAACTGTTCTCTTCTGCTTCATGCTCCCCCCACCCCTGGAAGTCCCCGAGGTCCAGTCTTGGGTCTCACAGCTCTCTAGCATCCTATATAAGGTACCACCAGATGCCTCTGATATGAGATAACTCCTGTTCACGATCCTTCAGTGGTGCCCATCGTCTGTCAACTGCAGCCAAATTCCACAGCTTCATACTTTGGCTTCGATGTAGTCTTGCCAGTTTGAAAAATGGCCTGGCTATTTCACTTGCATTTTTTTGGATTACTAATGGCTGGACATTTTTTTCACAATTTATCAGTCATTTATATCTCTTTAGTAACTTGACTATGTACTGCTTTGCTCATTTTTGTACTGAAGGTTCATCTTTGCTTATTGATTTGCAAAGGCTTTTTATAATATTGATCTTTTGTCATTTATATACTGCAAATATTTTTCTCATGTGTTGATTGGCTTTTACTTTTGTTTATAATCTTTACTGACATGCTAAAGCTTTAAAGTTTGCATGAGTAAAATCTTTAGGATTTCTCATTTTGTTGCCATTCTTAGGAAGTCCATCCCTACCCAAGGATTATCTAAACAGTTATATTATGTTTTCTTTTAGTAATTTATGGTCTCCCTTTTTTCAGTCGCTCAGTCATGTCTGACTCTTTGCAACCCCATGGACTGTAGCCTGCCACGCTCCTCTGTCCATGGAATTCTCCAGGCAAGAATCTTTTGTGGATAGCCATTCCCTTCTCCAGGGGATCTTCCTGACCCAGGAATCAAAGCCGGGTCTCCTGCATTGCAGGCAGATTCTTTACCATCTGAGCCACCAAGGAAGCCCCTGCTCTTTTAAGTCCAGAATGTTTTTAAAATTAAGGGCTTTAAACAAACAACCATAATACTATAAATACAATGACTGGTAGCATTCAAATACTTCAGGATCTGTGGTTTCCTTTCATACAAAGGAGCTTTCATCCATCTAGAAATTTTTGATATGCATAGTGAGACAGGGATTAAAAAACTTTTTGTTATGGACATTTTCACACATATCCCAAAATAAAGAGAATATGATGATAACTCTTATGGACTCATCATCTAGCTTCAGAAATTATCAGCTCATGGCCAGTTTGGTTCATCTGTACACTGTTCTCTGACTTCACACCTCTTCCATCTCCACCACTGGATAATTTTGAGCAAATCCAAGTTATTGTATTATTTCATCAAAAATACCTTAGTATGTATAAGACAACTTAACACTTCTTTTAAAAACTAAATATTAGTCACTTATTATCACAATATTATTGTCTTTTTATGTCTATTAAAACTCAAAAAAGTAGCCTTGAGAGGTAATCCAAAAGATGGTTCTCTGAAAAGACCAACAAAGTAAATATTCCTCTGGCACATCTATTCACAGAGAAAAGGAAGGGAAACAAGTGGTATAGCAAAAAGGATATAAACAGTGACACAGAGAAGATTTTTTTAAATTACTGAAATGCTACCAGGTACAACTCCTGGCCCAAATTTATGAAAATCTGGATTAACTGAATACTTTTCTAGGAAAATATAAATGATCAAAATTGACTCAGGAAGAAATTTTAAAAACCTGACTAGACTAATGGTTATAGATAAAACTGCAGAAGTTGGCAAAGTGATCAGGGATATATTATAAGGAGAATGTGGTTCACACACACAACTCTTCAGGAACAGGGTTATTCTTCATGCACGTTCAGTCCAGTGTCTGAGCACCTGTGTTTGCCTGTCTGTCCCAGCTAAGTGCTGGTCCTTCCTGTGGGGGAATCTGGCCTACACAGCACCTTGCTAGCCAGGCTTCTTGAAGATCAGGGGTAATCCTGGGGGCACAGGCCTGAGTGTTGAGGTGCAAGCTAGAGGAAGAACGGGGTCTCTGGAATCCATGGTCTTCACCTGAGGCCCGCCCACCCCACAGTTTCCCTCCATCTCCTGGAGCTGAGAAATGACTAAAAATCATTCTTAGGAATATTTCTGCCTAGATTTTACCCACCTCCTCAGCATAAACATGAAACTTTGCCTGAACACAAGCAAGATGTTGGAGGGAGAAGAGGAGAGAAGAGCAGAACAGAAATGTGGTCCATTCAAATTCCATCACAATCCTATACTGTGGTCACCCGGACAGAACCATTAGAGATTTTCCTTTGTATTCTAGTCTCCCCAAACCAGCAACCTCTGCAGACCTAAGACCTGCCTCCTCTTTTCAGCCTGGCCCTGTCTCTTCACCACCCTCAGGACCTGTTATCTCCTTCCCCCATCTCGGATGTCTATCTCAAGTCTACTGTTAAGTCCAGCCCAAGGTTCTCTTTGAGTAGAAGACTCAATCTAATCTAATCTGGTATTAGCTTTTTTTTTTTTAATGGCTTTCCAGTGTGTGAGTTTCATCTCCTCAAATAAGACCAACCTTCTCAAAATGTGTCTTCTTTGGCTCTTGTCCACTATCACACTTTCACACATTGACTCTGCCAGAAACACTGATCATCTTGCATTTCCATGGCTTCTACTACCACGTGGTCACTGAGAGTGCCTGCAGCAAACATTATTATTTTTATCTGCTTAGCAAATCTTCTTCATCTTCTATTAATAGCAACATCTCTTCTTCTTTTGGGTGAGTTTCCCCTTCCTCCTCCAAGGTGGAGTTCTGACAGGGCTGCCAATCCTAGCAGGGTGGTCCCAGACCTGACTAATCATAGTACCTGATCTTGGACATGGTGATTCCTCAGGCTGAGCCAGCTGAACTCTTCTCTGGGAATTTATATGAAAGACTAAAGAGATCTCCTTTAGTCTTATGTGAAAGACTAAAGTCTCTCTGGGATCACATGCTAAGGATGATGAAGCTGTCTATGGCCCTGTGCAACTTCCACCCATCACAAGGAGAAAACTCATGTATGGTGGGGAAAAAATGTGGCAACACTCAGAGGGAAGTCGAGTCCAGAGTTAGAGTCCTCACCCATTTTTGAGAACCTGTGTACAGTTATGCCCAAGACCCACTCATCCCTCTTTTTTCCAGTTATATGCTTTAGTACATATCCTTTTTTGCTTAAAATAATTTGGGTTGGGTTAGATTTCTGTCACTTGCAATCAAAAGTCTTAACTAATACTCATATAAATCTTTATTTCTAACCTAGAATTCTCTCCTAAACACCATTCCAACATGAATTCATTCAACATTCATTTACTGAGTACCTACCAGGAACCACACCAGGTGCTATGCTGGCGATGTTGAGGACCCACAAACCTACAAGATCCAATCCTTGCCTTCAAGCAGCCTGTAATCTGGAACAGACTAAGGCACTGGATGGTCCAGTCATGAGATAAAGGCTCTGTAAGAGATGGGCACAGAAGAGGTAGAAGTTCCTCTACACTAAGCTTGAGGAGTTTGGGGGTTGGGGAACCCCTGGGAGGAAAATGTAAGCTCCCCAAGAGTAGAGACATTCTTTCTCGATCACTGCTATTTTCCCAGCAGTGAACAACAGTGCCCACTAAGTGCTCAGGAAATGTTTCTGGAATAAAGGGAAGGCGTGCATCCCATGGACTGTAGCCTCCTGGTCTCTCTTCTGTCTGTGGGATTTTCCAGGCAAGAATACTGGAGTGGGATGCCATTTCCTCCTCCAGGGGATCCTCTTGACCCAGGGATTGAACCTGTGTCTCCAGCATCTCCTCCATTGGCAGGCAGATTCTTTACCACTGAGCCAGCTGGGAAGCCCAAGGGGAAGGCAAAGGCTTAACCAGATGGAGTTGAGAGAATGGCCTACAGAGGGCCAGGGTCAGGAAGAAGGTTCTAGGGACACAACACAGAAACTGTTAGCCAAGGCAGGAGGAGTGTAGATTGTGAGAAGGTTGGATCTGGGAGCAATTTAGAAAGCTTGGTGGCAGAGTGACTGTGGTGGGTATGAAAGGCGGGAGTCAAGGGTCAGGCTCAGGTTTGGGGTTTGAGGATCTATGTCGATGGAGATGAGGTTCAGTAAAGAGGGCAAATGAGGGCAGGCAGGTTTGCAGGGAGAGAGGGAGTTTGGTTATAGATTCCATGACTTTGAGGTTCCAGTGGGCCTTAGAAACATTTGATACATAGTTTTCAATATGGAGCTGAAAATATAGTTTTGGCAATTTAAGCTTAAAAACAAAAGTGGATGAACAGGACCAGGGAGAGGGTCAGAGAGAGGAGAGCAGAGAGGAAAAGGTGGATCCTCAGAGAGGCAGAGGAGGCCGAAGAGCCGAGAAGTTCCTAAGAACCAAGAGCAGAAATGGGAATTCTGGCAGGAAACCTTAGTGGGGAGAGGATGTCATGGATGGAAGGATTATAGAAGACTGTAAACAACAGGAGTTGACAACTCAGGTCAGAGCAGAGGTGGGAAAGGTCCACTGGTGACTTCAGAGAGGGCCACTTTGATGAGCCTGGCTGCTGTAGGTTAAGGAGGGGATGAGGTGAGGATGTGAGTAGACAGTGAGTGGATGCAGAAAGCCCAGCTGTGAAGGGGAGGAGGCTGCATGGGAAAATGACAGACTGTACTGAAGACAAAAAACACCTGAACATATTTAAATGCTTCTTAGAGATAACCTAATTTTAATCTATACCATCACTTCCGCTGGCCTGGAGTTATACATGCCTCAGACCTGTAATTTATAGCAATTCTTTTTTTTTTTTAAACTGCTTCTAAGAAGCAGCAGAAAGCAGAGAGGACGAAATGGATGATATTTTAGTGTAGTCAGCTGAGTGCTTAATATGGCTAATAGTGAACTCATACCACAGTACTCACCCTGAAACCTGCTTCTTCCTCCTGCTTCCCATCTTGATCAACATGCTCATTGTCTACTCAGCACCTGTGTGCAACCCCAAAGCATCCCTGAATTCTCAAGAGTCCCCCTCAGATCTCGTCAGTTACTGATTTTTGTCAATACTATCTTCTAAATATTTGCCTCTATTTGTTGCTCTTCCTTTAGCCAAGGCCCCAGATCTCCCATCCCCATCCATCTGGACACTGATACTGTTTCTAACTGGAGTCTCTAACTCCTCCAGCTTTGAATTCTCATGGTTTCTCAAGAAGAAAGGCAGTCATGTCATTCTTCTTCTAGTAAAGACATGTCTAAAGGCAGGCCATCTTCTGAGAGGTAAAGGCTACCCTGCCTTTAGACATGTCTTTACTAGAAGAAGAATGACATTATCCTCCCTCGAAGCTGGCTGGAATCTGACCACCACTCAGCTTGTCAGCCCCAGCTTATGCTTAGTGAGCCCTGCGGGGCTCAGCTTCACTGAGAACTGCCATGTGATGTTATATGCTTGCGTCTTGCCTCATGCTGGTGCCTCTTTCTGGGACTCCCTCCACTAACTGGTGAATTCTGCAGGCCCAGCTCAGATGCTACTCTTTCCATGAAGCCTTCTACCCCCTCCTCCAGCTCAAGTCACATGATAACATGAATCACTCCTCACCATAGCTCTTGGCACAGGTGTGAACACATGGTAACATCGCATACTGGATGGTCATGGACTTGTTCGCACAGCTGATCCTATTCTTCACATAGATTTGGAGGGCAGGGGCAATACAACTGACTCATCCTCATACCTTCCACAAAGAGAACAGACATCAGTATATTCTTAGAGGAGTCACAATGAATAACGGAGGATGAACAGATTGATTTACATAACCAAAGTGATTTCTACCACTCATCATCATGGAATGGGTGAATTTGGTTACAATTTAAATCAACCCAAGAATCCCCTTGAGTAACATATTCTTCCCTGGCTCTGCAAGTCTCCACTGGAAGATCAGACCTTGATGTGTCTTCTCGACACCATTGCTCTAGCAGAGCTCCAAGGTTTAGGACTTGTCTGCTTCATTCTATTTTATCCACCCAACAAAAAGATGTCAAATACAAGGCCCATGCCAGGCACTGAGGACACAAAGATGACTAAGACAGCAATGCTGTCAAAGTGCTTGCAGTCTAACAATCAAAACAGTGAACATTTACCTACTAATTATTCTGGTGAGATAACATGGTTTTCATTTAGTGCTCAAGACAGCGCTGCCAAGTACATAGTATCATCCTTTTAGGGTGAGGAAATTGAGGCTTAGAGCATCCAGATCGTGTGTCCAAGACTAGTAAGTGACTGTTACAAACTGCTGCTTTGGTGCACCCAATGAGTCATGCCTCCCAGTATCCTTGCCCTTACGTGGTCCTCTCCCACACTGACTCAGAGCTTGGCTATGTGACTTTGGCTGGTGGGACATTAATCAAGCCTGATACAAGCAAGGTTTGATAAGCAGTTGCTCAGAGTTTATCCTCTTGGAATAACTTCCCCTGGGGACCCAGCTGTCATGTAGAAAACTTGGGCTTGACCTGGATGATTAGATGCCGTGTGTAGAGAGGCACTGTAGGATGAAAGGCCACCTTTCCAGCCAGTCTCTGAACTGTATGCACCTGAGAAGAGCTAAGTGAACCCATAGTCACAGCCAGCCCACAGACCATCATAAATAATAAATCAGTATTATTTTAAGCCACTGTATGCTGGGGAGGTTTGTTATACACCAGAGAATAACTGAAACAGTGACAAGCTAGGATTTGAACCCTGCACTATCTGATTTCAAAACCACACTCTTAAATTTCAACACTGTGTTCCTTCTGGTTGGGAGTGGCATGTCATACCAATACTATAATATTTATAGGTTGGCCCATGGTAGCACTCAATATGTTTATGTTGAATGAATGAATGAAGGGTGTGGTGGGCTACCAGAGAGATAGGAAAGTCCACGGACTTCAAAGGCATGATGGCAGTGACCTTTCCACAGCCATGATCCTCTTTCCCACTACAATTATTCCAAGAACAAATATCCCCTAAATCTAGAAATAAGTCTGTGGACGTCACCAAACTCCCTCTGTCTGTCTCTTTCTCTGTTAAATTCAAATCAGGTAAAACTGAGAATTTCAAAGAGTTTGGTTTTGATGGTCATTCCCTTTTGCCCCCAACTCTCCACCAAGCCCCTGGCATCTTTTCCCTCCTATGTTGCCTTCTAGGCCCAAAAGCTCTTTCTCCCACTTTCCATATAAAATCCACGTGCAGGAAAGCAGAGTGGTGGAAATTACAGAAATGAGGAAGGAAGACTTGAGTATTAGTAGATGGCATTATAGGCCAAAGACATGATGCTCCAAGCTTGGTGCTTCCAGGAGCCGTCTGCCAGCAGGTGGAGGAGGGGGAGAATGGGGAGGCAACTGGAGGTGTCCGTTTGGCTGGAGAATAAAGGACTGCCCCCTGAGTCCCCCAAGAAGGCAGAGGCTCTGGCTGTCTCCACCTGGGGCTGTGGCCCAACATTTGCCCCTCCCAGAGTAGTTCCTGTCACCTGGAAAAGACCCATGGGGTCACTGCATCCAGTCCTCTGCTCCTTGGTAGCTCTGACACTGCCTTTTCCATTCTAAGCTCCCCTCACTCGCAGGCTCCTGCAAGCATGCACACACCTCCCAAGGTCACACACACATGGCTCCAGCACCGGGATCCCACACCCAGAAAACCACCTGGGCCCCTCACTGCAGACTCAACTAAGGAGAGAGCAGGCCCCACTCCTATTCACAGGCAGAGGGTGGCAAGCGCTTACAGGCACCGTGGCACACACTGACATGCAAAGCAATGCAGTGGGGCACACATATCCAGATCACTGTGGGCACAGTCACCGGCAGAAGCACTAGGATGTGAGGAAACATGCGTGCACACGCATGCACACCTCTAGACCATCACACGTGCACACAAACCCTCCCACCCTCAGACACCCGCACAGGTGCCCAGCCAGGCCTCAACACCAAGCCCCTCCCCCACCCCTTTGCAGAAGCAGGTGGAAAGGGCTGGGGTTTGAGGGCGCTCTTTCTCCTCCCTCCCTCGGGTCCCTGCTCTCCAAGGTCCAGAGTCCCAGTGGGGTTTGAAGCCCGCCCCGCCCCCCAACCGGGCTTGAGGAACGAATGGCGAGAGGGGGGATGGGAAGCCTGGTCTCGAATCGTTCTGATTTTAAGTCCTTATATTAACCCCTTCTTTGCCTCTGGCCTGCTCCAATCCCCCGCGGTCGGGGAGCCTCCCGGGCCTCCAGAGGGCTGTGGGGGAGAAGCAAGGGGAGGAGGCAGCGGCTGGGGTCCTCCCTGCCTTCTCTCCAGGAGCGGTCCCGCAGCGCGCCCGCGACTCGCCCTTACCTCCTCCACCCCGCGACGAGGCCAGGCCCCGCGGCCCTCGGCTGGGGGTGCAGAGGCAGCCCCCGCGTGCCCGGGCCAGATGCAGGGCCGCCTCGGGGCCTCGGATCTCGCTCCCCTCCGCAGCCTCGGGTGGCCGCCGCGGCTGGCGCCCCCGCCTCCCTATCGGGGCGGGGGCGGCCAAGCCTCCCAGCCAGTCGCAGCGGGAGGGGCACACAAACAGGGTGGGGGAAGGATGGAGGAGGGAGGAGGGGGCGCGCGGCCGGAGGAAAGGAAAGGAAGGGGTAGGGAGGCGGCGAGGAGGTGGGGCAGAGCCGGCCCCTCCTCCGGGGCGGGCTCTCCTGCGAGCTGGGGAGCGGCAGATGCCGCCAGAAGCGGCTGCGCCGGGACCCCACGTTTTCCGCTGAAGGTGGCTTCGGTGGGGGCGGGTCCGCGGCGCCGCCCTGGGGGTGCCCGGGCCTCTCCGGCCGAGCCCCCCTTGGCTCCCCGTCCTCCTTGGTCGCGGCACCGCCCAGTGCACTCCCCCTGCCCCAGGCACCTCCGGTTGTGACTCCTGCTGCCCACCTTTAATCCGAACCTCTCCACCCTAACCCTACCAGTCCGGTTTGGGCCTGCTCCCCCTCGGGGCAAACCCTGGGGTGCCGAATTCTGTGGGTCAGGAAGAGGGCGGGTGTGCTGCGCTACTGAGATCTGCGCCGCAGGCCCTGCGCAGCCGCCTGGGATGCGCGCCTGGGGTGTGCACTCTGCGACCTCGGGTCACAGCCTTCGAGGAGACTGCCTGGGCTCATCCCCTCTGGGCATCCCCAGCGACCCAGAGGAACTAGGAGTGTCTTTGGCCAGACTCCACTAGGTCCCAGGACCCAATCTTGCCCTTGAGGGTGCCGTCTAGGACCACATGTCCCCGTCACAAATCCTATTCGGGATCTGGAAGGGGAAGAAAGGGACAGGAGACTCCTGGTTCCTTCCCAGCCACTCCCATCTCAAACTTGGTTAGGGGAGAAGCCTGGCTCTACGGAACTTGAGCACCTAGAGGGCCCACCCTTGACTTGAGGCCCATCCAGCTGATAAAGCAGGAATAATCTGACTGTCCAAGCTTGGAGGAAGTTTATAGGACTGCAGTGGATAAAATCGGATAGGGTATTTGGGCTACTAAGCCCAGGGATGAGATGAACTGAGCTTTGGATGAGAAAAAGAAGAAGGCATTTCAGACTAGGGGTAGTGCTTGCACAAAGGCAAAGAAACTGTCTTGGGCAAAGTTGAGGGCCAAGACCATGAGGGGTCTTCTCGCAGCAGCAGAACAGAAATCCAGCATAGTCCCAGGATTCTCCAGTAAATGAGGCTGATGGGGACTCTCCTTGACCCCATCCTTTTCCTGCTAAGGCAGGGTCACTGGGCATTTAGTATCTGGAAGGATAGTTTCTGGGCTTCCCTGATGGCTCAGCGGCCAAGAATCTGTCGACAATGCAGTAGATGCAGGGTGAGGAAGGTCCCCTGGAGAAGGAAATGACAACCCATTCCAGTATTCTTATACCCTGGAATATGGGAAACCCATTCTTATATAATCTGAATACTGGAAACCCATTCAAATTTCCAATATTCTGGGAAATCCCATGGACAGAGGAGACTGGCAGACTATAGTCCATGGCGTCACAAAGAGTTGGACACCACTGAAGCAACTAAACAGCAACAGGATAATTTGTGGAGCTGTCAGGTAGCTTCTGAAGAAAGGCAAATTTAATAAGGACCCAGGCCAGTCAGTTCAAATTCCCCTCCTCCCCCACATCTTCTTTTCCTTCCCCTAGCTCCTGAATTTCTTTCCTCCTTGAGAAAATCTTCTTAGATTGAGCAAATACGAAATCGCTTCCCTGAAGACTTGTTATAACAGCTATTAACCAAATGCTGCATACTCAGTCACTTGTCGTGTCTGACTCTTTGTGACCCTAAGGACTGTGGCCTGCCAGGCACCTATGTCCATGGGATTCTGCAAGCAAGAATACTGGAGTGGGTTGCCATGTCCTCCTCCAGGGGACCTTCCCAACCCAAGGACTGAATATGAGTCGCCTGCGTTTCCTGCTTTGCAGGTGGGTTCTTTACCACTGAGCTACCAGGGAAGCCCACCCAAATGCTGGGCATTTCACATCATTTTTGTATATATTACTCAAATGTCAGACCTACTGTGTAGGTATTATTATTATACCCACTTTACAGATTGGGAAGCTAGAGTTCAGAGCTCAAAAAAGGGAACAGTCAGGATCTGAACTCAAGTCATTAAATTCTAAGGTCTATGCTTGAATATAGTGCCCCCCTGACACCCCTTGGCTGTATTAAACCCACTGAACCTTCTGCTGCCAAAATGAAGATTCTCTAAATTCACCTGCTTTTGTAGACTGCCAAAAATATGCATGTATTTTTTGTTCTAGTGATGTTTGTTCTCACTCTGTGCTTCCTCTGAGTCTGTAAAACCAGTTTAGGGCATGCATGTGTACATACATGTGTTTTTGTGAATGCGTATATATATGCATATGCGTATAGGTGTATATCTGTGCATATGCACGTGTGTGCATGTGAGTGAGTGCATGAATGTGTGAATGTATGCATGTGTACATGGGGGTGTTTGTACATATGAATGTGTACACGAGTAAATGCACATGTGTATGTAAGCAGGCCTACATGTACTAAGTGTGTATTCAGGTGTGCATGTACACACACGTGCATATGTATATGTGCATGTGTGCCCAGGCTACATTTTATGGACAACAGTTCCTGCTTGGTTGTTATGGGAACCACAGTTCTAAAAATGTTTAACTGAATCCCACTCCATGTGGGCCAGAAAAACCAAAAGGGAGAGAGAGAGCTGAATAACAGACACATCTGGGGACCCAAAGCTGAGGCAGAGCATCATGGGCTTGGGAAGAACTGGACAGGCACAAACCAGCCAGAAGTATGCCCTACTCATGGGGCCCCTGGGCTTGGCTCAGGGCCTCAGTCTCGCTTCTTCCCATCTCCCTCCTGACCCTTTCCCAGTTTCATGCTCTCCAACCACCTTCCTTCCTTCCTCGGCCCCTTCTCTTTTCCTCTTCTCCTTTTAGGCCTTTAGGCCTTTTTGGTTTTGGCCAATCAATCAGCACAATAATTAGGCACTTAAGATGTACCAGGCAGAAGGCCTAGTGATACAGTGGCCGCACATGTGGATCAGACAAGGTCTCTGGCCTTGAAGAAGCTTAGTAGTTGGAGGATTTGGTGGGAGGATTCATGTGGGTGGAGGAGAGAGGACAGAGCGAAGGGAGAGATGACAGAAGAGGATGGACAATAAGTTTGGATCAGATACAGAGGGCTTTAACTGCAGTGTATTGTTTGTAGGAAGCTGGAAGCTGTGGTCAGTTTGGAATAAAACACTATTACATCAGTAGTGCTGTGCAATGTGAAATGGAAGGAGAGAGAATGGCGGCAGAGGGACCACAGGAAGCGGTCTGGTATAGTACAAGCTTGTTTCAAACAAGGCCAGAGGTTGGGGTGAAGAGGGAGGAAACAGCACTCTCAGTTGCTTTGTCAAACTCTCCCCCATGTCCCACATCATCAAGAGTCTTATTACTCTTCCCTGTCTTTCCAAAATGAGAGCCAGGATTTAAGTGAGGCTTTGTTACTAATGTGTATGTGTGTCAAATTCTTCAGGTGCACTGGAAAGGAAAAAAATTGGTAACCACAGGCCCAACATATGGTAGGCACTCAGTAATACTTGTGAAATAAATGGATATATGGAAATGGGCTGGTCTTGGCCCTGGAAAGCCCAGATTCAAGGTCCACTTCAGTCTCTCATCATCTGTGTGCTCTTAAGAAAATCCCCAAACTTCTGGGACCTCAATTTCCTACTCTGTACAATGAGGGGTCAGTCAGGATGTTCTTGTAAGATCCTCCCAATTACTATGTGATTGTCGTAGCCAAGGTGTTTGTATATGTGGAGGGGGTGGCATGGACTCAGGTGTTGGCAATAGGCACGGAGAGGATAAATGGGGGAAATATTTTAATAGAGGAATCTGTATTTTCTGGCTTCGGTTTTCAGCAATATTGTGGAATAAACCCAAGTCTCTCCTGCTAAAGAATGCAGGGACTGATTCACAAGACATAACAGACATCTGAAATGCTCAACTGACCTTGCAAGAAAGGGAAGAAAATCTACCTGGACCAGAACAAGGGAGCTGAGACCAACAGATGAGCTAACAAGATGTGCTGTGGAGGTATGAAGAAGGAAGACCTTCCCGTATTGCTTGTCTGTCCTGACCTGGGCCCTGGGTGGAGAAGGGGAGTTGCCTCTGAGAAGCTGTAACTACCTGAGTTAGAGTTTGAACTCACAACACCTGCATAATATAAGAACCCCAAGCCAAGAAATTAACATAAAGATAGGCTTTCATCACTTGATATTCCTGGAATGCCAGGCAGAAGCAAGCACAAAACCGCTCAGGAGAAACATACCCTCAACCCAGGCTACAGAATATTACTGACCAGGTAAATCCCCACTTAAGATGATCTCACAAGCTAAAAATGACAGTACATAAAAGGAAGCTATGTACCATGAATTAGAATGTGTAAGACCCTTTTGAACTTCAGTAAGATCCAGGAAGTCTGAGGTGACAGCCCGGATGGGGGGAGAGAGGGGTAAAAAATGAATCCCACAGAACTGTAGTTATTTAGGGGATTTTGAGAACCAAACAAATGGTGGTCTCCATTAGCATAAACTGGGTATACAAAAGGATGATTTGGTTTTAGACAGATTGTATTTGAAATGGTGGTGAGCATCCCCATATAACATCCCCATATGGGGATGTTCATTATTCAGAGTCATGAGCTTCAGCTGGAGTAGAGATGAGGGCTGGCTGGCTTAGATGTCATCTGTGTAGCAGTGATAGCTGAAAGCCTAGGAATTAACGTGCTCTCCAAGGAGAGTGTTGAAATGGGGAATGAGGGTCTCAGAACTCAGTCTGGGAAAACACCCACATTTTTGAGGACTAAATTAAAAATAGGAGCCAGTAAGGAAAATGAGTTATTTGTCCCTGATTATGTTTGGGTCCTGGTTTGGGACAATTTTCGGAGTGTTCCACTTCTTTCCATCTCTGGCCAATTATTCTTTTCCCTCAAAATCCCTAGTGGAAATTCCAGTAAATGGAGCAGTTTCTCTTGGGAATAAATAGGAGGGCCTTCTTAGCTGGGAGTTCTAGAACCCAGGCTGGGCCCTGGTACGAGCACCACTACTAAGTGACTTCTTCGGGGTGCAATTTTCTCATCAGTGACTTTCAGCCTAGGTGGGTGTGAGGACAAGGTGGGACACCATGGAGCTGACAGTACGTGATGGGGTGCTGCTGAAGGGGACAGCGGAGGGGTGGTCAGACACCACTCGCCTTCTGCCCTTCTTACCCGTTCAGGTTGTGTAGTTTGAAACCAGTTGCTTCAAATCGGGGTCTTTATGCTCTTTCTTATCCTACTCTGCATGGGAAGTATAGTCCGGTGGTCTATGCCTATAAAGTGAAAGGTGTGGTCCCTTAAATAGTAAGATAATGAGAGTCATCATCATCTTATGTCTCCACGGATCTACCACTTCCCTATTACAGTGCCTGATGCTCCACCATTTGAGACTCACTACAGGGCTAAACATTGCTCTCTATAGGCTACTCTATTAAAGTGCTGACTCTCCTAGAACTGTTAGTCGCTCAGTTATGTCCAACTCTGTCGAACCCGCCAGGCTCCTCTCTCCATGGGATTCTCCAGGCAAGAATACTGGAGTGGGTAGCCATTCCCTCCTCCAGGGGATCCTCCTAACCCAGGGATTGAACCTGGGTCTCCTGTATTGCAGGCAGATTCTTTACTGTCTAAGCCAGGGAAACCCCTCCTAGAGGAGGGAGCAGTGAATCCTTTACCACAGACTGGTTTATTAGATACAAGGTACCCAACCACATGAAAGCACTTAGCACTTTGGGAGGAAAATGGGTAGAATTCACTGACCTGATAATTTTGTCTCTTGTCAACCAGAGTGTGGGGGTGGAGGGTGAGCACATCTGAGTTAGTGAAGGAATGAAGTGGCCAAAGGATCAAAAGCTGGGTTGATCTGGCATCTTAGGGCTGCAGGACTCTCTTAATTCAGGAATAGCTCAGCTCAGAAAAGAATGAAGTCCTCAGACAGGCTCTATCCTTTCTGTAGCAGAGAGGACCTATCAGGGAGGAGAGATGGGGTGCACAGCAGGCTTTTAATACTCCAGCAGCTACCCAAGATGGCCAGGAAAAGTAAAAGCTTTTGGGTTGGGAATTTAGGGAGAAAGGGAGGGCCAAGATTCACCCACTACCCCCCTTCCCCATCACAGGATCATACTTTCCTCACCATCCTCCTAGCTCCACTCCCCGCTTCTGCCCTCCCCTCTCCCCCACCAAAGCCACAGGTGTTCACCTGGAAGGAGAGTTAGGGAAAAGGGGCTGTGGTCATTGCATGACTAGGTGGTGAATGGACAGCTACGGGAAAAGCACCTAGTGTGACTGTGAGCCTCTGACAAACATCCTCTCCTGACTGGGCTTGGCTCTTCTCATCAGTGGTCTAGCTGAATGCTGAGTCCCTTCTGGCCCTGACAGCATGTCATTCTTTCACAGACGCGAACGCCCTGGCTGTTATAACCAATACTCGGGGCGTTCACAAGCAGCACTGAAATGCTGCAGTCTTTTGCTGCTGTCGCTACTGCCTGGAGCTCCCTCTAGCTGCCAAATCTATTTCGCCTCTTGCTAAGATGCCTTTCCAAACAGTCATTTTAAGCTGAGATGCCGCCATACTGGAGCTGGGAAAAAAGCATTGGCTTTGGAACCAGACAGATCTGAGTTTGACCCTGTCTGAGTTACCCAGAGAGTTACATACTTTGCTTCCTTATGCTGCACTCAAGATTGCAAAGATTAAGGAGGATAATATACGCACAATGTTTAATGCCTAAGCCTCTCAACGACTCTCAAGTTCCAGAAACACCTTGAACCCTGAGGTCAGCTGTGATTAAATTCATCCGTTAATGCAGTACATATTTATTGAATGCCTGTCACATGCCACTGTGCCTGACAGTAGGTGTGTAATGACTCCATGAGCATGACATCTCCTTTCTTTCCTGGCACACATCTTCATGGGGTAGGGGATGGCCAGGAGCTTGGATGGCAGATTCAGTAAGCTTTTAGCACAATAATTTTAATTGCAAAAATAAACAGTTCTGTCAACTGCTTGAGAGTAGCGTCTGCTTTACAAAAATTAACAACAAAAAGGAAATAACCCCAAAGCAAAACGTTACAATCAATGGCCGCTGAAAACGACATTGCTGTACAAAATCCCGCACGAGACCAGCTCGGCGCTACCCCAGCCTGGCTCTGGGGGTCATCGAGGGGGCATGGGGCGTGCGCCAGTTACAAAGAGTGTTTTAAGTTCCAAGTAAGTGCCTACTCAGTGGGGTGGCCCAAGAGAACTTCCCTCCAAAGCGCAGCTGACTCAAAAACAGCGCCTAGACCACGGGAGCTGTCCGTGGAGCTGGTGCTGAACAGCGTGTGTGCGGCGGGCGCTTCAAGGGAACTAGAAGCCGGACCAGAGTCCCGCCCTAGGGCGTGCCGGAAAAAAGTGGGCAGAGGAGTAGGGAAGAGGGCGGAGGGTGGGGGCAGGTTTTCTCTTGGGCGCCTGATTGCGGCGCCCCAATCTACAAACCCATTTCACCCTCACAGGGCTGCGAAGGAGAGGCCCAACGAATAAAAGCCAAGGCCCTTGAGCCGCTCCTCGGCGCGCGCCTTCTGCTTGAGGTGCACCTTGCTGTGCCGTTTCTTCTCATCGCTGCGCGCGAAGCGGCGGCCGCACACGTCGCAGGCAAAGGGCTTCTCGCCTGTGTGCGTGCGCACGTGTGTGGTAAGGTGGTCGCTGCGGCTGAAGTTGCGAAGGCAGATGCGGCACTGGAAAGGCTTGTGGCCGGTGTGGATGCGCAGGTGGCGGTTGAGCTCGTCGGAGCGCGCGAAACTGCGCACACAGCTCTCCACCGGGCAAGCAAACGCTTTTGCATGCGGCCGAGGACAGAAGCAGCGTGCGCTGCACTTGCCGCCCCGGCGCCCCTTGCGCCGCGCCTTGGCTGGGGGGAATGGGGCCGGCGGCGGTACAGGAGGTTCAGGCACGGCGCTGCTCCCGGGGATGTCAGCCACTAGAGGTTTCGGGAAGTCCGCTGCGGCGCTGCGAAGGCCCAGCGGGGAAAGCTCAGGCTGCGTACCATCTAGAAACTCTCCGCCTTCGCCGCTACTCCCTCCCTCCCCGTTAGGAGGGGTCAGGAGCCCCGGGAGGCTCTCGGCTCCTTCTCCTAAGTCACCCGGGGCCAGCGAGAAAGCATCGTAGGTCCCCATGGTGTAAAGTCTGCTGGCAGGGCCACCCGGCAGCTCCGCGGGGCAGCTGATGGACAGCAGGTCTTCAATCTTGGCCCCCATCGGGGGGAAACGGGCCTCCGGGGCGGCCTGGTAGCCTCCTTGTGACCCACAGCTCCCAGGAGCCCCGGCTGAGAGCAGCTCCCATGGAGAGTACGGACCTTTGAAGGCCGAGGCAGTGTCCAGCGCAGGGGAAGCCGGAGGAGCCCGGAGACCTGGCTTGACGTCGGGTGGGGAGAGATGAGGCTCATACAGACACTGTGAGGGGGCGCCTGCCGAGGGCGAGGCCTCCCAGAACGCCTCTGGGAAAGCAGCAGCGCCCGGATCCGGGGAGAAAAGGTCTGGCGGACCTGGCAGCAAGGCGTCGGAGCCTGCGGGAAAAGAGGCATCCAGAGGAGACCGGGATGCTGCCGCCTCAGCGCCGGGGAAAGGTGTCAGGCCTAGGATGCCCGACATGAGGTTGAAGAGTGCTTCTGGATCGTGCGGGTGTTCGGGGACTGCCTGGATGAAGAAGCTACCACTGTAGCCGAGGCCAGGGGGAGACGTGGGCGCAGGCCCCTCCAGGAGGCAGGAGTCGGTTAAGTACTCCCCGGCGCCACAGCTGCTCAAGGCCCAGCTCAAGAAATCACCTGCTGAGGAGGGAGCAGGAATCAGCTCCGCGCACATCAAAGCCGGCGCCTCGGAGCCCGCAGCCCCTACCCAAGAAGCCCTCGGTGCTCGCTGACACACGCAAAGTGCCTTTTGCACATTCCGATTCAGCAGGAGCCGGCATACGCCCCAAGACACACATACAAACATGCACACACAAAACACACGTGCAAAAGCAAAAGGACGCCTTCATACACGCACAGGTTCCTGCGGAGGCGCTGGAGGCCTGGTGTGGGTGGGACTGGGGGTGCGCACCACCAGACCCCGAATCTCCTTCCGTTCCTATCCCTACCGCTCGAGCGTCCCCATCCCTGCCTGTTCCCAGGCACCTTGCGTCCCCGCGGTGCGCCGCCGTCTGAGCACCCCTGGCTTCGCTCCTTACCTGCCGGATAGCCGGTGGCTGCAGGTGGGTCCCTGGAGGGCAGCCGGGTCAGGTCGGTACTCGGTTCAGAGCAACAGCCCTCGGTAGACTTTACTAGGAGCGCGTCGGGGCCGGAAAACTCGCTAAGGTGGAGCATGGCTCGGCGGCGGCGGCGGCGGGGCTCCCGTGGCCTCGCCCGCTGGGCTTAGGGGCGCGCGAATGGCGAGGAGCCGACAGTCGGGGCGCCCGCACCTCACAGACCTAGATGCTCGGACTCCTGGCTCTCACCTCTGGGAAGGGGTTGGGAAGGGGTGGCTGAAGCGCCCTAGCGCTGGGAGGTGGCAGTTCCTCGTCTCTCCAAAGCGCAACCGGGCTCCCCCAACCCGCGGCCCCCCCACTTATATAGCAGCGGCGGCGCTGGCTCAGGGCTTCCGACTCCCCGGGCCACTGCCATTTCGGGAGGCCCCGGCCCTGCCGCCGTGACGTAAATGCCCAAACATGGACACAGGATGTGTGCCGGGGACTCCCGAAAAGGAAAACTCGGGCTGTGACGTCGTTGCCTCGGCCGTCGCCGGGCCCGCGCCGCTGCGTGCGCGCGCACTCCCCAAGCGTGGAGCCCCGTGCGCGCCGGGACCGCGGGCGCATCTGGCTGGGGCGCTGCGCCGCGTGGGTCGGGACGTCTAGAAAGTGCTCTTCTCTCCTGGAGGTAGACGGCGAAGGACGGCTGAAAAAGACCGCGTGACCTTAGGGATTCCATAATTTGGGTTCGAATCCTCTCTCTGTCAACTACTAGCTGTGTCGTTTCATCTCCCCAAACGTCAGTTTCCTCACCTGTGAAATGGAGATACACATATCTACTTCATAAATTTGCTATGTGAAAGTGAAATTGCTCAGTCGTGTCCGACTCTTTGCGACCCCATGGACTGTAGCCTATCAGGCTCCTCAGTCCATGGAATTTTCCAGGCAAGAGTACTGGAGTGGGTTGCCATTTCCTTCTCCAGTCATTGGATTAGAGCATATGAAATTCTAGGCACAGGGGCACTCAATAAACCGTAGAGATTATTGCCGTAATTCAGTATTTGCTCACGTCTGTGTGTTTTTCATTTTCTTAATAGTTTTGTTGGTTTTGGTTAGTTTGTGCTAGGAAAAATAACATTTAAATAAAAAAGAGTCATGTCTTGAGAGAAAATGTCAATTAGCAGAAAATTGTATATTCAAGATTGAAAAGTAAAGGTCTCTCTTTACCCCCATTTTTTTTAGAAAAAAACGTGCATATGCAAGCACACACACTGTCTTGCAGTAGAATTTTCCCCAACTTGTAACAGCTGAGAGATTGACTCATGTCCAAACATAAAGAGCTTGATCCTTCTTTTGTAAGGCTGTATAGTACTCCACTGCAAGGGCCATCAATTTGTCCCTTATCCATTAGCATATAGAAAGTTTCCAGTCCTTTGCTTGCCATCGTTGTTGTAGTCCTTGAGTGCATAAATGTGAATATATCTGTGGGATAAATTGCAATGAGTATAATTCTAGATCTAAGAGTATGTAAAATTTTGATACAACTGGCAGTTGTCCTCCAGAGAAGCAGGGCCAATTCCTGCTCCCCATTCCCTCACCCACAAGGTTTGAGATGCCTTTATAGTAGTCTTTTTTTTTTTTTTTTTTGCCCAGGAGCACACAGAGAATTTATAGGCTATACATGCCTGGAATCAGTTCCTGGAATAATTGGGCTTCTTCTGCAAAACTTAAACAAATATATTTCCTAGTGTTAGGGAAGCTGTGGCTCTTGGCTACCGAAGGCTAGTCAACTCTAGCAAAGAAGCCTGCCTGCCCTCCTGATACCCTTTCTCTTCTTCTGCAGTTTTTACTTTGTTTTATTTTCTCATCTTTAAAAAATTTTCATTTTATTTTGTATTATAGTTCACTCCTTTCTGGACCAAATTAGGAAATTAAGTAAATTAAGTATGTTTTTCTTTACACAGAGCATCAATTCTTGAGACTCTGGGTGCCAGCTGGTACGGAGGGCAGGTTGGGATCCTTCTTCCTTAGGAATGGAAACAAAGTCATTAGGGATGATGGGCTCTAGCATGACTGGCAGTATGTCTCCAAGCCCCCCTTGCCCAGCCTCCTTTTTCAAGGGAGAGTGCCAGGAATGCCCAAAACCCACCAAATGCTCAAGTGTTTACCCTATGTTAATTATGCAAACATTCATTCATTTAACTTCTCAATGTTTGTTCATTCAGTATTTATTCCTACTATAAGTGCCTATTCCTAATATAAGTGCCTATATTCCTTCCTATAAGTGCCTACTATGGATCAGAAGGTAGATTTTGGTTTTTATTCTACAAAGACTGTGAGATATATCTCCATCCCCATTCCACGACAGTGCTAAAGTGTATTCACAGAATATGGCATCATATAATCACCCAAAAAACACATGCTGACACACTTGCATTCATTTTCTCGTGCGTGGAATTCACATACGTCCAGAATGACCTCACAAATGCCGTAGACATAGTTCCAATGTAGCAGCACATGTGTTTCCATGTAGGAAATGCAGAAACTCAGCACTTGTCTGTAAGGATTAGGCACACAGGCCACCATTTCTTTTATACTCTATTTCAGACCCTGATTTGAATCCTAATCCAAATGCATTGCCAAAGCCAGGTGAGCCCGTACCAGACACCCGGGGCACACATGTCTCCAGTCCTTGCTGGCATCTTGCTGCCTGGGAGGGAGGAGAAGTGGGGAAGTTTGACTAGGCCGGTGTCCAAGGCTCCCCAGGTTGCCCCGTCGGGCCAGATTGGCCAGCCCCAGGTTCTCCATCCCTCTGCTGTTCTTCCCTCTGCCACAGCATTCCTCCTCCTTCTTAGTCATGGATAATTCCTCTACTCCTTTGGCAAGTTCCCAGGCCATTGCTGCTCTTTGCCAAGGGCTGTTGGGCTAAGTCTGTGTTAAGACAAAGGTCCAATTTCCTTTTGTTAGAGGCCAGGCCTGGAGGCAGAGCTGGGAAGGGGAGAGAGTAGGAGAGGAGACAGGGGACACAACCTGTGTTCTGGGTGGGGCTGGCCCACATCCTCGCCCCTGTGTCCTCACCTTCAGTGCATGCACACACCCATACTCTCACACATGGGACCTCTGGAGGGCAGCTGCGCCTACATTTGGCTCTTTGAGGAGGAGGAGAGAATATAAAGGGGGAACGAGCATTTTGTAGCCCTTCGCAGCTCAGCCCATCTTACTCCCAAATTTTAACAGCTTAAAAATAGATCATAGGGAATTCCCTGGTGGTCTAGTGGTTAGGATTTGGCACTGAATAAAAGCTCCATGGAATAATGAATTGAAGACCCACTTCAGATAAGGAAACACACTTAAAAATGTTTAACAACTCACTCAAGGCCACGCTTCTATTCCGTGGTGGGACTGACAGTCAAGCCCAGGCTAGCCTACCCTGTTGGATAATTTAGGAAAAGATCATTCATTTTACAAAAAGATTAAAATGGCTGTATGTGGAGAATCTTCCTCTAGCTTTTCAAATGTACACACTCCATCTGGCTGGGATCCATCTGTGCAAGAATTCTCTGGAGTGACTGCCATTAGGAACACGGTGGATCATCTCAGACACATGCTGAGGAGGACGGCATGCAAGCCTCTTGGGAGCCAGTGTGAAAGGTGGTGGTGGTGATGATGGATCTGTGACTGTGGGGAAAGCGAGAGGAAACTTCTGGCTTCCGTGGGAAAAGGTGATGGAAGGAGAGTTTGCTTTCTGGACAAGCATTGAATAGACACTCACTGAATGAATGAATGAGTGAACAAATTCATTCATCAAATGTTCATTGAATACAGCCCTGTGCCAGGCGCTGCACGGGCCCTTCAGATGCGGATGCTGATGTCTCGGGGGTGAGATTGGAAGCTCTGGATCCAGGGAGGGTGGAGGGAGAGGGATCAGAGAAGTAAGCCTCCCTTTTCTCTCTTCTGGGAAGGGCCCAGACCCTGCCATCATCCTGGTAATGCTACTGTCTCCTCCCCCACTCCCCACCTTGATCTTTCTGCTCTAAATATCATTGTGTTCAAATAATAGTGTATATTTTAAAAGACTCCAAGAAGACAGCTGCCTCAGAGTATTATTCATGAAGAGGCCAGCGCTCAGTCTCCATGGCGACTCCTGGCGCAGAACGCCGAGGAGCAGCTCCACGTCCCACTTCCTGGGGCCGTGGAGATGCAGGCACACAGCGTTTCTCTCTCCTCTCTTCTCTCCTCTAGCCCCTCTCCCTTTCCTTTCTCCTTCTTTCCCATCTCCCCTTCCACTGCCTCTCATTATTCTCCTGAGAGGGTTTATTTAAAAGCAGGGTCAGAGGCAAGATCCAGACACCCGACTGACACAGGGTAAGGCCATTGAGGCTGCAGTGGAGATGAACTTTGTTTCCAACTGCAATTTCTGCAGTACCTAGCACCACTCCCCAAGACCCTGCAGTGCCCCTATGCTTCACTGACCACTTGGCCAGAAGGAGTCCAGTATCTGTCCCTGAGGCAAGTGACCCATCATCAGGGTCTTTCTTTGTACCCCTCCTCTTCCCTGACCATGTTCATTTGTTGGTTTATGGTTTGGATTCTCAATATCTGTTTGTTTTTTTTAATGACCACAAAAAGTAACACAGGCTCATTGGAAAAAGACAAACATTAAAATTTATAATGTGAAAAATGATACATACAATTCTATACCCAGATCTATAAAATTTAAAAGTTTCAGGTTGATTCCTTTAGGTTTTCTTCATGCATATTCACTTATCTTCCATCTATTCAGCTGTAGCATTGTTATACTTGTCATTATTTATACCAGTGGTATCATACTATACATACTCTTGTATGACATTGTACATTGAACAGTTTTTCTTTTTCCCTAATCATGGTACTGCTGCTGCTGCTAAGTCACTTCAGTCGTGTCTGACTCTTTGTGACCCCATAGACGGCAGCCCACCAGGCTCCCCCGTCCCTGGGATTCTCCAGGCAAGAACACTGGAGTGGGTTGCCATTTCCTTCTCTAGTGCAGGAAAGTGAAAAGTGAAAGTGGAATTGTTCAGTCGTGTCCAACTCTTAGCGACCCCATGGACTGTAGCCTACCAGGCTCCTCCATCCATGGGATTTCCCAGGCAAGAGTACTGGAGTGGGTTGCCATTGCCTTCTCCGAATCATGGTACAGACTAACTTAAAGTCTTATAGGTTATAACCATATATATGTATATGTATATATATATCTCCTTATATTTATATAACCTTATAACCTATAGCAATTAATAATTGCTCCAGAGTATTCCATCATGTCAATATATCTAATTTTTTAACTTGACAGTTTTTTTTCCACTATTTAAAGAATCTGGCTATGCACAGCCCTTTATGTGTACTTGGTGTACTGATAGGGGTAATAACACTACAATATGCTAGTTAACATTTGTATACCACTCACTATGGGCACTATTAATTGGGTATTGAGAGCTTTACATGTACTCACAAGTACATGGAAATCCTCACAATGACTTGTTAAGTACTATTAACTATCTCTGCTTCATAAATGGGGAAATCGCAGCATGAGGAGGTTAAGAAATGTACTCAAGTTTACAGGGTTAAGACTAACCTACACTGTAATCATAGAATAGATTCCAAAAAGTAGAATTCCTAGGTAAAAGGTAGAATATTTAAAATTACTGTGTATGTTGTCAAACCTTCCTCTAAAAAGATTGTTCCAATTTGGGGCCAGAGAGCAGCATATGAGAGCCAAAGTAAGCATTTCTGGGAAAGGTATTCCTGTGATATTTTAATTTACATTGTAAAAATTATTAGTAAGGACAAGAAACTTTTCATAGGACCTTATTATTTCCTCTTCTGTGATCTAGGGGCCTAATGCCTCATCCGAAGACATCTGAGTGGGAGCCTTTCTCGCGCTCCTTACATTCCTGCAGTGGGTACTGGGGATGAGGCTGTTCTTGCATGAACTGGTGTGGGGACGTGGGGTCTAGGGGATTTTGCACTCTCCTTCTTTTTCTTTTTTTTTTTTCTAGTTTGAGTCATGGTGGAGGTAAAGAAGAGAACAAGGCGGCTGGAAACCATTCAGGAAAAGCTTCTTAGATTCTCCCAAAGCAGCTTCTAAACTTCTCTCACAGGAGAGAGGGAGGTTATTCTTTCTCTTTTCTTCCATTCTACACTCCTCCTTGGGCAAAATCAGCATTGTACAGAGCTGATCACAGAGGAGGTATGGCTAAGGTGGGTTCTAGGAGGGTCAGAGGCAGGGGGATGGACAGAACGACATCTCAATGCTGCTACCCACCCTGCAATTTGGAATCAACCTCTTTTGTCTCTAAGCCTGTTTCTCCATTTGTGAGCAATAATGGACTTGGATCTTGATATGTGCTTTTATTTGATTAGGTAATGGTGTTCAGAGCATTGGTTTTCAATTCATGAACTGAGAAGGTGAAAAAGAGGCTGAGAGTAGAGTGGGAGGCCTAGAACTCCAGAACAGAAATGGAATCAGAAAGAAAGCTGGAAAAACTTCCCCAGCATACCTCTCTTCTCCCTGGCCTCCTCCTGCTTCCTCGCACCTGTGTTTATCTCATTTTTTTCTTTTTTTTTTTTGAATCACCTCTCCTCCTCCATCCTGTAATAGCGTTCCTTAAACTGACTTGAAGTAGATTGGTCAATGCACTGAGATCCAAAATACTCAGGTAGTTTATCTACAACTGAGTCCTCTGTGTGTCCCTGAACCCTGTCCACCACTAAGCTAGGTTTCTGCTTGAAAGTGATAGAAATGCAACCTGAATTAGTTTAGACCCAAAAAGGAATTTATCAGTTCATAGAATCCAAGGGAGTGTCAAACAATGACCCTATAAGGGAATAGAGATACAGCTGATGTCAGGAGCTGGTAGAACCAGGGGCAAAGAGTTTTTCAGATAGTTTCAACTCTTTCTCTTTTTTCTCACTTATGACTGAAAACTTGGCAACTAGCAGATTCTGAATTCTCCATGCCTACCTTCTGTGATTAATGGGTTCTCATTCTCAATTCCAGGTAGGAAACCCTAGGAAAGACCTCTGCTGTCCTACTTAAGATAATGATCTGGCTAAGGGTCAGGGTAGTACAGCTGATGAGACCACTCGAGGCTTGCACTCGGGTCTCGAGAGCCATTACTGGAGAAGGGAAGCCAGTGGGAGCCAGGAACCTCCCAAGAGGCCTCCACCTCAGGCGTTGAGGGCAGAAGCTGGGAAGCATTGGGCTCTGCAGGTTCTCCAATGCCCCTGGAGCAAGTCACTATTCCATCTGTCTGCCAGCTCCAAGGAGCACTGCCCAAAATAAAAATCCGTAATTAGTAATTCCTGCAATCCAGAAAACCAGTGTATTTGTTTCCTAGAATAATCTGGAGCCATACTTGTCTTGGCAACCAGTGGGCCCCACAGATGCATGCAGTGTGCCACGTGAAGACTCCAGCAGGGACCCTTCCTCACCAGGGCATGACGGGGAGGCCCTGGGGGCCCCCTGCCCAGGCAGCAGCAAGCAGGGGCCGAGAACAGAACCGGCTTTATCAATTGTGTACCATGGGCTTCTGAAACAGGGAGTTAGGGAACAGAAGGAACGTCAACAGGACTTCTAAATACCAGGCCCCATAAAGGCCAGACTAGGCGCACACGGCCTGCAGGATCATAGGGGATCCGATAGTGGAGGAGTGACCTTCAGCCTGGAATCAGGGGGACTGATTCCGACCCAGCTCTGCTGTTAGCTTGCTCTGTGACCCTGAACAAATTCCCAATCTTTCTGTGCTTGCATTTCCTCACCTGTGAAGTGGTAGTATGTTATTTGCTCTACCTACAGTCGGAGGACTGAGAGCTAGAAGGAACAAATTAAGCAGCTGAAGCACAAGTACTTACCGTAGCAATTAGAGATGATGTGAGAAGCAGTATATCTGCTTAAGAAATAGTGGATAACCCCTGCCACCCCCAAAAGTGCTCCTTGTTTTCTGGGTACCTCTTTATACGGGGCTGAGACTGGTCACCATGACCTAAATTTTATTTTCAGTATAAAACATCATATATTTTATTATATCTCATCATTTTTGTGGGTAAGGAATTTGAATAAGGCTTGCATAGCTAATCTATTTTTCTGCTCCACATGGCTATTTATTTTAAAAAAATTTTTAAAGTTGAAATACAGTTAACTTACAATATTGTGTTATTAATAGTTTCAGGCATACAGCAAAGTGATTCACATACACACACATATATTCTTTTTCAGATTCTTTTACACTAGAGGTTATTATAAGATATTGAATATAATTCTCTTTGCTGAAAGTAGGCCCTTGTTTTTTACCCGTTTTATATATTGTAGTGTATATATGTTAATCCCAAACTCCTAATTTATCTCCCCTGCAATCCCCTTTGGTTACTATTAGTTTGTTTTTTTTTTTATGTCTGTGAGTCTGTTTCTGTTTTTTAAATAAGTTCATTTGTATCGATTTTAGATTCCACATGTAAGTGATATCATATGACATTTATCTTGTTCTGTCTGAATTACTTCACTAGAGTATGAAAATCTGTAGGTTCATCCATGTTACTACAAATAGCATTATTTCATTCATTTTTATGGCTGAATAATAGTCCATGGTATATGTGTACCATGGACTCTACACATGGACATCACCAGATGGGTCAACACCGAAATCAGATTGATTTATTCTTTGCAGCCAAAGATGGAGAAGCTCTATACAGTCAGCAAAAACAAGACCAGGAGCTGACTGTGGCTCAGATCATAAACTCCTTATTGCCAAATTCAGACTTAAACTGAAAAAGTAAGGAAAACCACTAGACCATTCAGGTATGACCTAAATCAAATCCCTTATGATTATACAATGGAAGTGAGAAATAGATTTAAGGGACTAGATCTGATAGACAGAGTGCCTGATGAACTATGGATGGAAGTTCGTGACATTGTACAGCAGACAGGGATCAAGACCATCCCCATGGAAAAGAAATGCGAAAAAGCAAAATGGCTGTCTGAGGAGGCCTTACAAATAGCTGTGAAGAGAAGCAAAAAGCAAAGGAGAAAAGGAAAGATATTTCCATTTGAATGCAGAGTTCCAAAGAATAGCAAGAAGACATAAGAAAGCCTTCCTCAGTGATCAATGCAAAGAAATAGAGGAAAACAACAGAATGGGAAAGACTAGAGATCTCTTCAAGAAAATTAGAGATACCAAGGGAACATTTCATGCACAGATGGGCTCAATAAAGGACAGAAATGGTAGGGACCTAACAGAAGCAGAAGATATTAAGAAGAGGTGGCAAGAATATACAGAAGAACTGCACAAAAAAGAGCTTCATGACCAAGATAATCACGATGGTATGATCACTCACCTAGAGCCAGACATCCTGGAATGTGAAGTCAAGTGGGCCTTAGAAAGTATCACTACGAACAAAGCTAGTGGAGGTGATGGAATTCCAGTGGAGCTGTTTCAAATCCTGAAAGATGATGCTGTGAAAGTGCTACACTCAATATGCCAGCAAATTTGGAAAACTCAGCAGTGGCCACAGGACTGGAAAAAGTCAGTTTCATTCCAATCCCAAAGAAAGGCAATGCCAAAGAATGCTCAGACTACCACACAATTGCATTCATCTCACATGCTAGTAAAGTAATGCTCAAAATTCTCCAAGCCAGGCTTCAGCAATACGTGAATCGTGAACTTCCAGATGTTCAAGGTGGTCTTAGAAAAGGCAGAGGAACCAGAGATCAAACTGCAAACATCCGCTGGATCATGGAAAAAGAGTTCCATAAAAACATCTATTTCTGCTTTATTGGCTATACCAAAGCCTTTGACTGTGTGGATCACAATAAACTGTGGAAAATTCTGAAAGAGATGGGAATACCAGACCACCTGACCTGCCTCTTGAGAAACCTATATGCAGGTTAGGAAGCAACAGTTAGAACTGGACATGGAACAACAGACTGGTTCCAAATAGGAAAAGGAGTACATCAAGGCTGTATATTGTCACCCTGCTTATTTAACTTCTATGCAGAGTACATCATGAGAAACGCTGGACTGGAAGAAACACAAGCTGGAATCAAGATTGGCGGGAGAAATATCAATAACCTCAGATATGCAGATGACACCACCCTTATGGCAGAAAGTGAAGAGGAACTAAAAAGCCTCTTGATGAAAGTGAAAGAGGAGAGTGAAAAAGTTGGCTTAAAGCTCAACATTCAGAAAACGGAGATCATGGCATCTGGTCCCATCACCTCATGGGAAATAGATGGGGAAACAGTGGAAACAGTGTCAGACTTTATCTTTTTGGGCTCCAAAATCAGTGCAGATGGTGATTGCAGCCATGAAATTAAAAGATGCTTACTTCTTGGAAGGAAAGTTATGGCCAACCTAGATGGCATATTCAAAAGCAGGGATATTGCTTTGCCAACAAAGGTCTGTCTAGTCAAGGCTATGGTTTTTCCGGTGGTCATGTATGTATGTGAGAGTTGGACTGTGAAGAAAGCTGAGCCTCGAAGAATTGATGTTTTTGAACTGTGGTGTTGGAGAAGACTCTTTGAGAGTCCCTTGGACTGCAAGGAGATCCAACCAGTCCATCCTAAAGGATATCAGTCCTGTGTGTTCATTAGAAGGACTGATGCTAAAGCTGAAACTCCAATACTTTGGCCACCTCATGCAAATAGTTGACTCACTGGAAAAGACCCTGTTGCTGGGAGGGATTGGGGGCTGGAGGAGAAAGGGACAACAGAGGATGAGATGGCTGGATGGCATCACTGACTCGGTGGACATGAGTTTGAGTAGACTCCAGGAGTTGGTGATGGACAGGAAGTCCTGGCGTGCTGCGATTCATGGGGTCGCAAAGAGTCGGACACAACTGAGCGACTGAACTGAACTGAACTGATATGTGTACCACATATTCTTTATCAATTCTTCTGTCAGTGGACATGTAGGTTGCCTCCAGTCTTGGCTGTTGTAAATAGTGCTGCTATAACCACTGGGGTGCATGTATCTTTTCAAATTAGATTTTTCTCCATATATGCCCAGGAGTGGGATTGGTGGATCAGATGGTAACTCTATTTTTAGTGTTTAAAGAACCTCCTTACTGTTCTCCATAGTAGCTGCATCAATTTCCATTCCCATCAACAGTGTAGGAGGGCTCCCTTTCCTCCACACTCTTTCCAGCATTTATTATTTGTGGACTTTTTAATGATGGCTATTCTGATTGATGTGAGGTGATGCTTCATTGTAGTTTTAATTTGCATTTCTCTATTAATTGGTGATATTGAGAATCTTTTCGTGTAGATGCCTATTGGCCATCTGTATGTCTTCTTTGGAGAAATGTCTATTTAGGTCTTCTGCCCATTTCTTTTTGTTTTTTGGCCATGCTGTGTGACACATGGGATTGAACCTGCACCCCCTACAGTGGAAGCACAGAGTCTTAACTGGACAGCCACAGAAGTCCCTTTTCTGTGCACTTTTTGATTGTTCTTTTGATATTAAGCTGTATGAGCTGTTTGTGTATTTTGGAAATTTATCCCTCGCCCATCACATTGTTTGCAAATATCTTAATATTTTCTCCCAATACATAAGTTATCTTTTTGTTTTGTTTATGATTTCCTTTGCTGTGTAAAACCTTTTAAGTTTAATTAGGTCCTATTTGTTTATTTATTTTTATTTCCATTGCTGTAGGAGACAGATCCCCTCCCCCCAAAAAAACATTGCTGTGAATTACATCAAAAAGTGTTCTGCCTCTGGATTCCTAGAGGAGTTTTGTAGTATCTGATTTTACATTTAGGTCTGTGATCCATCTTGAGTTTACTTTTGTATATGTTGTTAGAGATTGTTCTAACTTTATTATTTTACATGTAGCTGTCCAGTTTTCCTGGCACACCACTTATCGAAGAGACTGTCTTTTCTCTGTTGTATAGTCTTTCCTCCTTTGTCACAGGTTAATTGACCATAAGTGCACGAGTTTATTTCTGGACTTTTTATCCTATTTGTTGATCAATATGTCTGTTTTTGTGCCATTATCATAACTGTTTTGATGACTGTAGCTTTGTAGTACACTCTGAAGACCATAACCTGAATTTTATGACTAGCTATTTTCTTCCAATCCTTGCTCTCCTTCACTCATTTATTCATTCATCTAAATATTTATTGAGGACTTAGCTTATCAACACTTCAACAAATCATTACAGAAATGTGTGAAGCAGGTGAAACTGGGCGAAGAACAGGGTGGTTTGGTATCATAGAATGAGGCAAGAGACAGTTATCTAGCCAAGAAATTTGGGGGAGGCCTCCTCAAGGAAATTTCAATTCTAATTGAAACCAGAAATTTGAGTAAAAAGTTAGCAAAGAAAAAAGGAAAGGTTGAGTGGGGAGAATGTTCTAGGCAAAAGGATAGCATGTGAAAAGGCCCGAGTTGAGAAGGAGTAGAGGAGAGAGGAGTCAGGGAATTGAAGAAAGGCCATGATGGCTGGATGGTATGGTGTAACAAAGGCTGGGAAATGGGGAAGAGGGGTTAGTCTGGAGGGGTGGGCAACCTCAGGATCATAGGGGACCTTTTAAAGCATTTTTAGCATCTGCACTCTATCCTTAGGGCCATAAGATGCCTTTGAAGAGGGTTAATCTGTGTAGGAGATGCAGGTTTCATTTTAGAAAAATCAGTCTGCCTCCTGTATGGAAGGTGATCTGGAGGGGAGGTCAGTTAGGAAGGCGATTGCTGCAGAAATTCAGGTAAGAGGAGTACATGAGACCTGAACTCTGGTGGCAACAGGACAGGAGAAACTTCCAGAGTCAACAGTCATCTAGGAGCTAGTCTATTATGGACATATGTGAGTGCTCAGTTACACATGGGGCAGAAGGGAAAGGAAGGAATTAGAGTTGACTCTTGGGTTCTGGATCTGATAGTGAGGTAGTCATTTATTTAGGTGGAGAATCAGCAAGAAAATCAGGGTCCTCCAACCCAATAAACCATGTTTTATTTGTGAAGCTATAATTTACAAATCCTAATTTATGTACCGTAAAAAGAGCAACTCTTAAGTGTATAGTTTGATGACTTTATGCCCAAATCAAGATATAGAACATTTATATCCCCCAGAAAATTCCCTTGTGTCCCTTTCCAGTCGGGGCAACCACTTTTTTCCAGCTCTGTCCCTATAGATCAGTTTTTGCCTGTTCTTGAACTTCATATACATAGGTTAATTCAGTACATACTGTTTTGCATCTGACTTCTTTTGCTCAACACAATGTTAGAGTTATCTATGACATGTTTTGGATGTATCAATAGTTTATTCATTTTTTGTTAATTACTGATTAGTGTACCTTCGTTTGAACATACCACAGTTTGTTTATCCATTCTCCTACTGATAGAAGAAGGTATTTTTTTGTTGTTTTCTTTTATGTTTATTTGTTTTGAGGAATCCAAAAGTTAAATGATTTAGAAATGAGTGACAATGAAAAGATAGAACAGTTATAAACTCTTATGCTCTCCTATATAGCATTAAAATATACAAGTAAAAGCTATGAATAAAAGATCTCATTTACTTCAGCAAAAAAGAAATTTTGTAAAAATCTAGTAATAAACTCAAGAATGTGTAAGTTGAATATGAGGAGAACTATAAAATTTTCCTGAAGGACATTTAAAAATAGAATAAGTGGGGGCATATGTTTTCTCAGATGGAAAGACTCAGTATTATCCATAGGTCAAAGTGTTGGTGTCAGTGGGTTCTCTATGAAGCAGACATGGATTTAGAGTCAGGAGTACATGGGGTTTACTTAGGAGCAACCCACTCCAGTACTCTTGCCTGGAGACTCCCATGGACAGAGGAGCCTGGTAGGCTGCAGTTCATGGGGTCGCTAAGAGACACGACTGAGCGACTTCACTTTGACTTTTCACTTTCATGCATTGGAGAAGGAAACGGCAACCCGCCCCAGTGTTCTTGCCTGGAGAATCCCAGGGACGGGGGAGCCTAGTGGGCTGCCGTCTATGGGGTCGCACAGAGTCGGACACGACTGAAGTGACTTAGCAGCAGCAACCTAAGTGAGAGATAAAAGAGAAGCCGGAGAGCCTCAGTTTGCAATGCATATCTGACAGGGTTTCAGTCAACTTGGTGATGAGTTCCAGAGTGAAAAACACCCATTATGAACATCTTGCTTGGGAAAATGTGGCCAGTTCCCTGATACCCACTCTGTGCTCAGTGACTGGTGGGAGCCTTCCTTGAAAAAGCATGGCCTTGGCTTGAAAGCTGAGGTGAATCTTAAAGGTGCTAATGTCTGGGGGCTCCATTAGATCTGTACTGAATAGCAAGTTCGTTCTTTTATCTTTTAACCAATTAATTATTTCCTTTTATTTTTAGTGAACTCAATAAGCAGAATCTTACATTTTATACCATACAAGCATCCCTAAAATTTTTTAAATAAGATCTTTTGAGACTTAAACTGAGTTCTTTCAGTAAGACTATTCTGATCTCATAAATGTGGTGCTAAAAGATGAAAATTATAATCAAGAATTTAGAATTATCTATTATACTCTATTCAGAATATGAAAATTTGACTTTCCTTGTTTGAGCATAGGCAAATACATTTACAGAGAAGGCAATGGCACCCCACTCCAGTCCTCTTGCCTGGAAAATCCCATGGATGGAGGAGCCTGGTGGGCTGCAGTCCATGGGGTCGCTAAGAGTCAGACACGACTGAGAGACTTCACTTTCACTTTTCACTTTTGTGCATTGGAGAAGGAAATGGCAACCCACTCCAGTGTTCTTGCCTGGAGAATCCCAGGGATGGGGGAGCCTGGTGGGCTGCCGTCTATGGGGTCACACAGAGTCAGACATGACTGAAGTGACTTAAAAAAAATACGTTTAAGTATGTGATTGTGCCTTACCCCTGTAAATAATGAGTGGGGAAATTCACTTAACCTGGAAATATGTCAAAACATTAGTCAGCAAGTCCCATCTTGAAGCAAAACCTGAGGGGGGCAACTGTATAGCGGCCACAGTCACTTCTCTCCAAATTAATCTGTAAATTTAATGCAATTCCAATAAAAAATACAAAGGGGACATGATTACATACAGAAAAATCCAAGGCAATGAACAGATGAACTATGAGAAATGAGACTTTACAAAAGTTTCTTAATACAAAGTCAACATATAAAAATCTATTTTTCTATACATCAAGAATGAGTTAAGAAATGAAATATAACAGGATAAGAAAACAAAACAGAAGTTTTAAAATTCTATCATTTTCCAAAGACAAACATATGAAGTACCAAAGTATAAATGTGACCAAAAAGTAAAATATAAAGAAATTAATAACATTTTACTGAAAGATATTACAAAGTTTAAATTAAGTGGGGCAACCTATCATTTATTGAAAATGAAGCAATTTTAACATAACAGACTTCCCCAAATTCATTGATAGTGAAAGCAAACTAAATATTAATATTATTAAAATATTATTGGCAAATGATTATGATTATCAGGCATTTATGAAAATGTAAAGAACTAAGAGAACTTAAGATGCATTTTGAAAAGAATAGGATGGGTAGATAATGCTGCTAAATATCAGAACAAATTGTAAATCTAGAGTAAATAGTATAGAATTATTGAATAATTGTAAGTAGTAGAGAAATGTATCCCTGAATTAAAAAAATAATGTCAATAAGATGTGGAATATTTTAGGAATTGGGGTGCAATTTAACAAATTAATACTAAAGTATGTTTGGAAGAATATAAGAGAATGATCAAGAAATTTTTTTATTAAATTATGACTAATGCTCTATTAAGTATCAAAATCTATTAAGATAATGTAGTGTTCGAGCAAGGGATACCCAGATAAATCAGTGGAATAATCAAGAAACCAGACTTCCCTTGTGGTACAGTGGACAAGAATCTGTCTGCTAATGCAGGGGACACAGGTTGGATCCCTGGTGCAGGAAGATCCCACATGCAGGAAGTGGGGGCAACTACTGAGCCTGAGTGCTGCAACTCCTGAAGCCTGTGTGCCTAGAGTCCGTGCTCCCTAAGAGGAGCCACGTCAGCGAGAAGCCAGAGCACCACAAGAGTCGCCCCTGTTTAAGGCAACTGGAGAAAGCCCACACGCAGCGACGAAGGCGCAGCACAAGCAAATGTAAATAAGTAAGTAACACTATAGAGATGTCAGTGCAATGGCAAAAATTAGATTATTGAATAAATGGCATTGAGAGAACAGGGTAGACCCATAGAGGAAACAATAGAACACATACTTTATAAGATTTTCAAAAGTAAATTACAGCCGTATTAAAAAGTATAACAAACCTGAAACTAGACAGTAACAAAAGAAAACTGTGTGAGAGGATATTTTTATAATCTTGGCATGAGGAAGGTCTTTGCAAGCATGAAGTAAAACTCAGAAGCCATATTAGAAAAACTTGGCAAGTTTGCCTATGTGAAAATTTTAAATGTTGCTTGACAATAGCTTTGTAAAATTTAAAACAAAGGACAGTCCTGGAGAAAACAAATCTATCTATTTAATAGCCATGGCTTAATACTTACAAATAAATTTAAAAAGACAATCCAGTAGAAAACTAGACAGAGGATATGACAGGCAACTTGAAGAAGGAACAGTATAAATGATAAAGAGAAAAAAGATGTTCAGCCTCATTGTTAATAAGATAACTGCAAATTAAACAACAAGATTTAAGAGATGAAGGCTTTTACCCTTCAGATAGGCAAAAGATTAAAAACTTAATAATATTCAGCATTGGCATTAAAAAAAGAATGAGGTGTATCTAAAGAAAGTTATTCATGATAATGCTAATTATTATACATTCTTTCACCCCTGAGCCACCAGGGAAGCCCCATTATTATACATTTAAGTTTTTACAATATTGTTACATTTAAAAGCAACATAGAACAATACATACATAAAATGGTCTCATTTTTGAAAAACAGTTTATGTGTATGTGTTTCTGGTGTGTGTCTTTGCATATTCCCACAGGAAGACATTAAAGGATACAGGTCAACCTGTTAAGAGTGTTTAACTCTGGGGAAGAGTTGTGGAGGGATTTCTGCATTTTACTTTATATAACTCCTTGTTTGAATTTTTAAACATATAAAATGGCTTTAAAAATAAAACCAATAAGAATTCCCTTGGACTCAACAGCTACAAGACCTTCTAGAACACCCCCAAAAGATGTCCTTTTCATTTTAGGGGACTGGAATGCAAAAGTAGGAAGTCAAGAAACACCTGGAGTAACAGGCAAATTTGGCCTTGTAATACAGAATGAAGCAGGGCAAAGGCTAATAGAGGTCTGCCAAGAGAATGCACTGGTCATAGCAAACACCCTCTTCCAACAACACAAGAGAAGATTCTACACATGGGCATCACCAGATGGTCGACACTGAAATCAGATTGATTATATTCTTTGCAGCCAAAGATGGAGAAGCTCTATACAGTCAGCAAAAACAAGACTGGGAGCTGACTGTGGCTCAGATCATAAACTCCTTATTGCCAAATTCAGACTGAAATTGAAGAAAGTGGAGGAAACCACTAGACCATTCAGGTATGACCTAAATCAAATCCCTTATGACTATACAGTAAAGTGAGAAATAGATTTAAGGGACTAGATCTGATAGACAGAGTGCCTGATGAACTATGGATAGAGGTTCGTGACATTGTACAGGAGACAGGAATCAAGACCATCCCCAAGAAAAAGAAATGCAAAAAAGAAAAATGGCTGTCTGAGGAGGCCTTACAAATAGCTGTGAAAAGAAGGGAAGTGAAAAGCAAAGGAGAAAAGGAAAGATGTACCCATTTGAATGCAGAGTTCCAAAGAATAGCAAGGAGAGATAAAAAAGCCTTCCTCAGCGATCAGTGCAAAGAAATAGAGGAAAACAACAGAATGGGAAAGACTAGAGATCTCTTCAAGAAAATTAGAGATACCAAGGGAACATTTCATGCACAGATGGGCTCAATAAAGGACAGAAATGGTAGGGACCTAACAGAAGCAGAAGATATTAAGAAGAGGTGGCAAGAATACACAGAACTGTACAAGAAAGAGCTTCACGACCAAGATAATCACGATGATGTGATCACTAACCTAGAGCCAGATATCCTGGAATGTGAAGTCAAGTGGGCCTTAGAAAGTATCAGTACGAACAAAGCTAGTGGAGGTAATGGAATTCCAGCTGAGCTGTTTTAAATCCTGAAAGATGATGCCGTGAAAGTGCTGCACTCAATATGTCAGCAAGTTTGGAAAACTCAGCAGTGGCCACAGGACTGGAAAAGATCAGTTTTCATTCCAATCCCAAAGAAAGGCAATGCCAAAGAATGCTCAAACTACCGCACAATTGCACTCATCTCACATGGTAGTAAAGTAATGCTCAAAATTCTCCAAGCCAGGCTTTAGCAATACGTGAACCGTGAACTTCCAGATGTTCAAGCTGGTTTTAGAAAAGGTAGAGGAAGCAAGGATCAAATTGCCAACATCTGCTGGATCATGGAAAAATCAAGAGAGTTCCAGAAAAACATCTATTTCTGCTTTATTGACTATGCCAAAGCCTTTGACTATGTTGATCACAATAAACTATGGAAAATTCTGAAAGAGATGGGAATACCAGACCACCTGACCTGCCTCTTGAGAAACCTATATGCAGGTCAGGAAGCAACAGTTAGAACTGGACATGGAACAACAGACTGGTTCCAAATAGGAAAAAGAGTATGTCAAGGCTGTATACTGTCACCCTGCTTATTTAACTTATATGCAGGGTACATCATGAGAAACGCTGGGCTGGATGAAGCACAAGCTGGAATCAAGATTGCGGGGAGAAATAACCTCAGACATGCAGATGAAACCACCCTTATGGCAGAAAGTGAAGAAGAACTAAAGAGCCTCTTGATGAAAGTGAAAGAGGAGAGTGAAAAAATTGGCTTAAAGCTCAACATTCAGAAAACTAAGATCATGGCATCTGGTCCCATCACTTCATGGGAAATAGATGGGGAAACAGTGGAAACAGTGTCAGACTTTATTTTTCTGGGCTCCAAAATCACTGTAGATGGTGATTTCAGCCATGAAATTAAAAGACGCTTACTCCTTGGAAGGAAAGTTATGACCAAACTAGACAGCATATTAAAAAGCAGAGACATTACTTTGCCAACAAAGGTCCATCTAGTCAAGGCTATGGTTCTTCCAGTAGTCATGTATGGATGTGAGAGTTGGACTGTGAAGAAAGCTGAGCACCGAAGAATTGATACTTTTGAACTGTGGTGTTGGAGAAGATTCTTGAGAGTCCCTTGGACTGCAAGGAGATCCAACCAGTCCATTCTAAAGGAAATCAGTCCTGAGTGTTCATTGGAAGGACTGATGCAGAAGCTGAAACTCCAGTACTTTGGCCACCTGATGTGAAGAGCTGACTCATTTGAAAAGACCCTGATGCTGGGAAAGATTGAGGGCAGGAGGAGAAGGGGATGATGGCGGATGAGATGACTGGATGGCACCACCGACTCGATGGACATGGGTTTAGGTGTACTCCGGGAGTTGGTGATAGACAGGGAGGCCTGGCGTGCTGCGGTTCATGGGGTCACAAAGAGTCGGACACAACTGAACGACTGAACTGAACTGAACAACAGCTACACTTCAGAAATCTATTCCAAACAAAACTTCCCATAATATATAAGTGCAGGAAGATTACTTACAGCATTGACTGTGATAGAAAAACATTGGAAACAAGCTACATATCCATTCAGAGATGATTGACTAAATGATGACTGTAGTTCACGCCATTTAAAAACTTGTAAACTGTTAAAAATGAGATAGTGTACTTTTAGAAAGCTGTTTTGGTACATCATAACAATTCGGTGCATTGTAACTAATTGCAGAACAGTATATATTTTGAGTTCACCACATTTTTGTGAGTTTTAAAAATGGGTGAATATACTTCAGACTGTTAACAGCACTAACCTTTGGAGAGTGGAGCTGAAGGGAGGACGTAAGACAGGCACAGCTGGATGTCTATTAGAAGAGGCCAGGTGCTGTGGGTGCAGCTGGGTGCAGAGGGTTTTGATCTCCCCTGCTTGTAATGTGCTATCTCCTCAGTGCAATCGTTATTACATCCATTAATTCCATAGACAGTATAAAAACAGATCATGAAAAACAAGGTAGTATAGATGGAGAAGAGAAGGAAAAGAAAATGAAATGAAAACAGCTTGAAAAGATAAAAGTTGATGTTATCAACTGGGCAGAGGCAGATGTGACTGTTTCTGGTTGATTTGCTGCATTCCTATGTCACCTAGCTTCTAAGGATCTCCTTGTATTGTGGAGGCAGGGAAGTTGAACATCAGTCCTCAGACTCCTTTTCAGCTAGAATTTTGAATGCAAATTAAGTAATACCAAGTAGCTGCGTGGTGTGAGATCTGGAAGACAGGTGTGGGACAGAAGTCATCTTTCTGCCTCTTCCGATTTTTTTTTCTGCTGCCAAACCAGAGTGCTCCACTCCCTGGCTTCTTCGATGTGGAAAAGTGACCGTGCTGGCCAGTAGGGACTTCTATTCTTGGGTTACATCTACTGTAGTGTGTTTCTGAGCTCAATAATGTTACATTCTGAGAGTCGTTTCAGTCCTTTCAAAGATTTTTAAGTCCCCAATATCCTCTATTAAACCTCTTCCTCTTTAAAATATCTGAAGTAATTTCTATTTCCTTGTTTCAGTTATCTTAGTGCTGCCTGACAAACCACTCAAAACTCAGTGGGCTTTAAAACAGCGACAATTGTTTATTTTGCTCAGAATGTGATTTGGGCAGGATTTGGCAAGGAAAGCTCATTAGAGTGGCTCTACTGAGGGCTGACTCTCCGTTTTTTAAGCACTAAGTCACTTCAGTTGTGTCTGACTCTGTGGGACCCTATAGACTGTAGCCCACCAAGCTCCTCTGTCTGTAGATGGGATTCTCCAGGCAAGAATACTGGATTGGGTTGCCAAGCCCTTCTCCAGGGGAGGTCTCACTTATATAGAGAGCAAATTGGTGCTGGCTGGCAGCTAAGTTGCTTCTTCTGATCCCCATGTGCCTCTCCTCACAGCACAGTGGTTGGGCTTCAAGAATGAGTGTGTGTGTGTGTGTGTGTGTGCGTGTGTGTGTGCAATCATCTTTATCACATACCACACTTTATCACAAGTCCTGGAGTATCACTTCTGCCATACTCTAGTAGTTGAGACAGTCACAAAGATCCACTTGGGTTCGACCTACTCGGGGTCAAGGAGAGGGAACTTAAGACATCACCTCTTGATGGAAGAGTGGCAAAGTTCTAGAAAAGTGTGTGGGATGGAAATATTGCGGCCATTTTTAGGAAGTACAATCTGCCACATTCCTGTTCTGAAACATAATTGACATAGTTAATAACAAGGTTGCTTTTCTATTTAAACCTTAAGAATAAAAAGTTGAGCCAAAATTAAATTCTATAGAAAGTATTGTCTGTAAATAACTAAACAAGTAACATTTAAAGAAATATACAAGAAAAGAAAAGGGGATATTTTTACAAGATTTGTTTTTAAATAGAAAGGCTAAATATAGAAGCAAATATTTTTCTAGAAAATAAAGTTTCATACATAAGGTGTGAAGGTAGAGGAAAATAACAGAGAGAAGGTAGAAGTAGAAGAGTGAAAAAAAGAAGCAATAAAATAAGAACAAGGATAGAAAAAGAACAATGAAAATGGTCCACATTAAGACAACAAAACATGTTCAAAAGCCCTGCGACTGAAAGCATTAAACCAAATATATCTCTGTTAAAATAAGAAAAGAAGTAACTAAAGGCCAGTTTAGGGTGCGTTCTGGCCCTAGATGGAAGGAATCCTTCTTCAAAGGCCCTGTGACCTTCATGGCTGCAGCTGGTAATGCTGCCACGTGGCTTTGGAGGTCTCATCATTTGGGCTAATCTCTCGCTGAGTCTCTCATTTCTTCTCTGTGCTAATTTCAGACTTCTGCCAAGGCAAATTTCCTTGGACTTTGCTGCCTCGTCCAGGTCTTTCCTTGTCTTTGTGGCCGCCACATCTGGGCCATCCTGCTGGTAAGGAGACAACAGGGTCCCCCAGAAACATTTCTTGTGGAGGCCATTTCCTCCTGTGCAGGTGAAGGTAGAGAGACCCTGGACTTGGGCTGAAGTTGTCATCTGGACCCAGGAGACCAGTATATCCTCATAGAAGCATACTGCCAGTACTTGGATTCCCTACTTTCTTGTATTTAATCTGCTATTGCCCTTATGGTTATTGGGTTTTAATGGTGGTGATTAAAAGAAGATTCAGTCATCGTCAGAAGCACACACCATCATTTCCGAATGGGAGAGTCTGCATTGATTCAACTCCTGGGCAGCGCTTCTGTGCCATTTCCTTCGACTCTTTCGTCCTTCTCTCCACTGGGTTGCTATCATTTCCACCACAGTGGATTCCTGTTGTTGAACCCCAAGCCCCCATCACTGTGTAAGACCCATGTTTCCTCCAGGGCTATTTGGGAAACTCATGTGAGCAGCATTCGCCCAGCTGTTGGGCACCAGCAGCAAATCCTCCAAAACAGTCCCAAGCAGAGCAGGAGTTGGGTGAGAGTGGAGGTGTGAGAGGAAGCGCGGCAGGCTTCAGTTACGTTGCTGAGTTTTGAGTTGCTCCTTTCCTGAAAAGCTATGTCAGCCTACCCTGGAAACACTTCCCTGGCAGCTCCCTATATGAGCCGCAGGCTGCCTGCTGCCAGCACCTCTGCCTCCAACCTCGCCAGCTGCCTGTGGTTCAGCTGCCTTCAAGAGCCTCATGTCTCCTGTGTTATTAGAAGCTAACCTTTCTCCCAAGCAGCAGGAGCAACATCTTTCTTCATTTGGGTGTTGGCTTTGTAGAAGGGGCTGGAGGAGGTAGGAAGGCGGGTGGGAAGAAGAAAGAAATATTGACAATGTGATTGAAAATACTTTGTCTCCTTATTTTAGAAAATTAAAGAATGGTGGGTGTGGTGGTAGGGTTAAACTGGGAGACGAGGCCCCTGCCTGCATCTGCTTTCCTACAAGGCCCCCCATGACCAAGGGCACCGGCTTTCCAATGGCTGCCTGCCCCCGCCAGGGTGGGGTCTGTGCTGGAGGTGGGCTTCTGTGCTTCATCTCTGACGTAGAACCAAGAAGCGGTAGTGGACTGGTAGAGAGACAGAGTCCCAACCTGTGGGACTCAGTACAGGTTTTGACCACTTGAATGAATTGGCCCTGGATTAAATGGAATGGATTTTTTAAAAAAATCAGTGAAGATAGAGAGATGGCGAGCAGGTAGAGGGCACTGAGGCTGAATGCCTAGAAACTAATCCTGGCAAACGCTGGTGAGGGCTAACTATACGCTGTGCGTGTGTGTGTGCCAAGTTGCTTCAGTCATGTCCAGTTCTGTGCGACCTCCTCTGTCTACGCTTTTCTCCAAGGATACTGCAGTGGGTTGCTATGCCCTTCTCCCGGGGCTCTTCTCAACCCAGGGGTTGAACCCTCATCTCTTTAAAGAACCCTGCATTGGCAGGCGGGTTCTTTACCACTAGCACCACCTGGGAAGCCCAACTATATGCTGCTGCTGCTGCTAAGTCACTTCAGTCGTGTCCGACTCTGTGCGACCCCATAGACGGCAGCCCACCAGGCTTCCCCGTTCCTGGGATTCTCCAGGCAAGAACACTGGAGTGGGTTGCCATTTCCTTCTCCGATGCATGAAAGTGAAAAGTGAAAGGGAAGTTGCTCAGTCATGTCCAACTCTTCTCGACCTCATGGACCTCAGCCCACCAGGCTCCTCCATTCATGGGATTCTTCAGGCAAGAGTACTGGAGTGGGGTGCCATTGCCTTCTCCAAACTATATGCTAGTACTTGTCAACTCATTTCTCAGAGTCGACACAGCTGCTCCCTCCCAGGTGGTGGGCCCCAGGGCAGATGCAGCCCTTCATCTTTCCCAGTATCTATGCCTGGCCCGTCTATCAGTTTAGCCTTGTTAGTCTCACTCTAGTCCAGAAAAATATCTATTTCTGCTTTATTGATTATGCCAAAGATTTTGATTGTGTGGACCACAACAAACTCTGGAAAATTCTTCAAGAGATAGGGATACCAGACCACTTGACTTGCCTCTTGAGAAATCTGTATGCAGGTCAGGAAGCAACAGTTAGATATGGACATGGAACAACAGACTGGTTCCAAATTGGGAAAGGAGTAGATCAAGGTTGTATATTGTCATCGTGCTTATTTAACTGATATGCAGTACACCATGCAAAATGCCGGGCTTGATGAAGCACAAGCAGGGAGAAATATCAATAACCTCAGATATGCAGATGACACCACCCTTATGCCAGAAAGCAAAGAACTAAAGAGCCTCTTGATGAAAATGAAAGAGGAAAGTGAAAAGTTGTCTTAAAACTCAACATTCAGAAAACTGAGATCATGGCATCTGGTCCCATCATTTCATAGCAAATAGATGGGGAAACAGTGAGAGACTTTATTTTCTTGAGCTCCAAAATTACTGCAGATGGTGCCTGCAGCCATGAAATTAAAAGACGCTTGCTCCTTGGAAGAAAAATTATGACCAACCTAGACAGCATGTTAAAAAGCAGAGACATTACTTTGCCAACAAAGGTCCGTCTAGTCAAAGCTATGATTTTTCCAGTAGTCATGTATGGATGTGAGAGTTGGACTATAAAGAAAGCTGAGCGCTGAAGAATTGATGCTTTTGAACTGTGGTGTTGGAGAAGACTCTTCAGAGTCCCTTGGACGGCAAGGAGATCAAACCAGTCAATCCTAAAGGAAATCAGTCCTGAATATTCATTGGAAGGACAGATGCTGAAGCTGAAACTCCAATAATTGGGCCACCTGAAGTGAAGAACTGACTCATTTGAAAAGACCCTGATGTTGGGAAAGATCAAAGGCAGGAGAAGGGGATGACAGAGGATGAGATGGTTGGATGCCATCACTGACTCAATGGACAAGAGTTTGCATAAACTCCGGGAGCTGGCAGTGTACAGGGAGGCCTGGCATGCTGCAGTCCATGGGTTCACAAAGAGTCTGACACAACTGAGCGATTGAACTGGACTGAACTGAGTCTCACTCTTAGGGCTTCCCTCATAACTCAGTGGTAAAGAATCTGCCTGCAATGCAGGAGACCTGGGTTTGATTCCTGGGTCGGGAAGATCCCCTGGAGAAGGAAATGGCAACCCACTCCAGGATTCTTGCCTGGAGAATCCCATGGACAGAGGAGCCTGGCGGGCTACAGCCCATGGGGTCGCAAGAGTCAGACACGACTTAGCAACTAAAGAGAGAGAGAGTCTCATTCTTAGGGACCCTTGGGCCTTCTAGAAAGCCCAGGAGTGTGATTCAGGTTCAGAGACTGCCTTTCCTCATGCTTGTTGTCCTGGCTGCTTCTCACCCACCCTTCCTAAGCCCTCACGTATGTGGCATCCCTGTCTCCTTTCTCCAAGCCCTTCACTCATGGACTTCTCCCTGAGGCCCTCCTGCCTTTCCTCTAAGCTTCAGCACAAGGTGACTCGCATTTCCAAACTAGACCTTCCCCTGCTCACTGTGCATTTATCATCCTCCCCCCATCCCACTCTGCTGTTTTTTTTAATTGCTGGTCAAATTCTGTGGTTTTGTATAAAATAGCTATCTGTGTAGACACCTATCTCCCAGATGAAACTCCAAACCCCTTGAGGGCAGGCGCTGCCCCTTATTCATGTTTGCAGCCCTTGCAGCACCCAGCCTGGGCCTGGCACACCTGAGACGCAATGCATGTTTGACCAGGTGACTTGCCAGAGGGCTGCAGGTGATGCTTGGCCCCACAGTTTCCCCATCACTCATCAAATACCCTTCACTTTTTGCTTGAATGGAGTGAAAGCACCCTGCTTTACATTCATGTATTCATTTAATAACTGGTGTTCCAGTCTTCCCTTATCACTCCTAAATAGCAAGGTGGTGAGAGTTCCAGGATCTGGGTCCATTCACCTCCCTTTGCTCATCACTGAGACTCACATCATGGCAGTTATTTGTGAGGAAACACTTTTGAAGATATTTAAAAGGATATTTTTACCAAGTGGATTGAGGGAGGTGATGAAGCGGAAGATCTGTCTATTATATTGCCATTTTCTAAGTTAAGAAAATGTATGGCCCAACCCCTCTGAGGTCCCCTTCAGAATTTGGAGGTGTGAGAAATATTTATAATTCTCACATCAACCACACAATAGGATTATAGAGATGTTTACCCTTTTATGAATCTAATATTTTCTAAACTTAAAAAAAAAACATTTAAAAGATAGGAACATGGAGTTGCTAAAGGCTTAGCGACTCTTCCACCCCACCCCTCATCCTCCTTTAAAAGGTCTTTTTATTTAGTTGATTTTAATAATGTAGCAAGCACCATAAATTCACCACTGAAAACTTGGCCCGTGACAGTACCCCGCATCTGACTATGCGGTCCCCCAGCCCATGGCTTCACCTTCCCTCACTCAAAGTGACTTTCCACGCTACACTCAAATCAGGTTGGAGTCAGGGACCTGCCTTGTTTTATCACTTTCTCATCTGTTCTCATTGCCACCAATAGGGCAATTCTACTTTGGCAATCTTAACATTTTACAATATCCTTAAATGGCCTCACTTGGCAGAGAAAAAAGCTCAGAATAAATGCTACTTCTTGTAGCATAATTTTCTATGTTTAACAGGAGTTCAAATATAGCTGAGATATTATTCATCTTGAAGCTATCACCCACTAATTCGGATATAACTTCTTTTGTCATATTCTAGAAATTCTTCCTTCTAGGATAGGACCAGGGTCGCTGACTAAGAGATCCCCACCCCACACTCCCTGCCCGCCTCCTCTCCAGTACTGATTAGTGTTTTTCCCTCAGCCTCCGCCAGGGCGCATAATGGCTCCTGAGTGACAGTCTCCATCTAAGCTCATACTTAGAATTTAGAGGCTGCTGCATAGAGTGACAAATATGGCCATTAGTCACTCTTCCCAGCACTGAGTCTGTATCATGTTTCACAGCCAGGTTTGAAGAGGGGATAAAAAGTACTATACATGTTGTAGATCCTTTCCTGGGGAGAGGGGCTCTTAGAATAAAAGTGAATTACAAACTAATGGTTAGCAATGAGGAGAGGAAAGGGAAGAAGGGCAAGATGGATGCAGAGGATTCAGAGGTACAAACTACTATATTTAAAATGAACAAGCTACAAGAATATATTGTATAACACAGGCAATACAGCCAAAATTTTGTAGCTGTAAATGGAGTATAACCTCTGAAAATTGTGAATCACTGCTGTCACCGGAAACTAATATATTATTGTCAGTCAACTATATCTCAATAAAAAGTGCATTCTGGGAGTTGATTTGAATTAGTGGGATAAAGCCGTTTGTCTTGTAGACATTTTACTCTGGAGAGTCTACAAGACCTAAAGGTGTCTAGACTTGAAGTGTTATAAGGAGGTTCCATCTGCCACCAAGAGAATGCAGTTTCTAAGACACTGACCACCAGGGACTCTGTCAAAGTAGAATCTAAGCCTGAAGGCCATGAGTGAGGATGGGGTTGGGGTGGGGTAGGTGGGCGCAGAGAAGTAGAAAAAGAAGAGGGAGGGAGCTGGGGAAAGGAAGGATTTGGGACTTCAACCTAAGGCTTATTCAGTCTGCACTGAAGGGCTGTATTTTTTGATTGTTTGTTTTCCTTTTTGGCTTATGGGATCTTAGTTCCCCAACCAGGGATCAAATCTGGGCCCTTGGCAGTGACAGTGCAGAGTCCTAGCCACTGGACCTCCAGGGAATTCCCAAGGGCTGTATTAAATAAAAAGTAAGGACTTGTTTTTCATCCTTCTCTGGGCTTTTGATGTCATCATGTCTGGCTACAGAAAAGATTGTTTTCTTTCTGGTCAAGACATTGCAAGACATAAGAACAGGGTGACATAAGGAAGAGCATAAGCACAAGCAAGGGTTTGGGTTGGCTTTCAGCAAGCCAGAGCTCCGCTGAGATGGTGCGCTAGTACATATGGCTTACGATGGGCGCTATGGTAAAGGGCGCTGTAGGTGGTACTCTGCCCACAACTCCTCCTTGCCTGAGAGCTACCCCCCTAATCATAGCCCTGTGACCCAGCAACCAGATCTGCGATCTCTAAATCTTCCCCAAGGTAGGTGATTAGCCCAGAGGAGGAGACCTGATCCAGGTTGGGCCAGTTGTGTTCTACCTTCTGGTAGAATCTGGAATGTGAAACAGACACCCATGGACTGGGAATCCCTAAAGCCAAGTCACATCAGTGGTGACAATCTAGAGGGAAATGGATCCTCCAGCCTCCGTCAGGCTCTCAGGCCAGCATCTTGACTTTAACCCCCTGAGACTTTCACCTGAGCCAGAACCACCCACATAAAATACCACTGAATTCTTGACCCGTGGAAACTGTGTGAGATAATAAATTTTTGTTGTTGTTGTTTCAAGCTGCTAAGTTTGGGGGTGATTTGTTATACAACAAATTACATATTTGTATGTATATATTGGTATATACATCTCTGTGTGTTTTCGTTCAGTCCCTTGCAAAGTATCCTATGCTTTGCAACCTCATGGCCTGTAGCCTGCCAGGTTCTTCTGTCCATGGAATTTTCCAGACAAGAGTACTGGAGTGGGTTGCCATTTTTTGCTTCAGGAGATCTTCCCAACCCTGGGATCAAACCCACGTCTCCTGTGTCTTCTAAATTGCTGCCCTGAGCTTGTCCCTCTCAATATAGCACTACCACATAAGCTTTGCCTTTGCGTTGTTTGCTAGGCAGTGGGGCTAAGAAAGGGCTGAAAGGGAAATGGAAATTAAGGGATTATAAGCAGGTAGATTCTCCCAACATAAATGACTTACTCAAAAGTCATGGCTTTTTGCAAAAGAGTCCCTGTAAAGTCTGAACACCCTGTAGGCAGGGACTCTACTGGGATGTGGGGACTAGAATTTCAATTTCCCATTTGTATTCCAGTGGGGACCAAAAGCACTGCCTCTGCACCAAGCAGTGTGAGATCAGGCTTCTTCTAGTCTACAGCTGCCAACATCTGTAACCCTGGGAAATTCACTTAGGTTCTTTGAGCCACAATTTTATCAGATCACAGATGCTGAGAACTGAAGGCTCATTTTATTATTTTTTTTTCTTTCTTTTTTTTTTTAATTTATTTTTTATTTTACTTTACAATTCTGTATTGGTTTTGCCATACATTGACATGAATCCACCACGGGTGTACATGCGTTCCCAGACATGAACCCCCCTCCCACCCCCCTCCCCACAACATTCCTCTGGGTCATCCCCGGGTACCAGCCCCAAGCGTGCCATATCCTGCATCGGACATAGACTGGCAATTAGATTCTTACATGATATTATACATGTTTCAATTGAAGGCTCATTTTATAAGAAGGTGTATGTAGTGTGAAGAACACTGGACTGAGAACCAGGAGAGGTTGCCAGACCTTCAGGGGCTTAATTTCTGCCTCTATAAAACGAGGTGGTACAACAACGTGACCAGCAACAAGGAAGAAATAAAATATTAACCCATGCATAACAAAAGAAAAACTGAGGTGGCAGGTATAAATAAACTTCAAGACTTCTCTTCACTCTAAATTGTGTAATTAAAGATTTGAGACTTACTTAGGGTCACAGCATGAAGAAACTGGGGGCTAAAGCTGTTTTTCCCAACCCCTAGTCTGAGAGTCCAGTCTTGCTGCTTAGGATTTCACTGTCTTTGACTCTTTAGCTCTGCCTTCCTCTTGACTCTTTGGGTTATATAGGTTTTGGACCATGTGGGATTTGGGGTTGGACTAAGTATTTCAAGACTTTCCCAAACATATGAGGACATTGCTTATAGCACTGTGTACTTTGGAAAGAGCTTTTAAATATATTATCTGGCTAAGACCTGACAGTCTCCTAAGAACTATATGTTTATATTTACTTTCCAGATAAGAAATTGACTTTTGAAAGAGTTAGAGACTCAAGGTCCCAAGGATTGTGAGTTAGGGGTAGAGCTGGGCAAGAATGCAGGTCACCTGACTTCCAACTGAAGGATGTTTACTCACAAATGTAGAGGATTCTAGGGAGACGATACAGTGGCTCAATGAGGGGAAGCAGATCACAGAAAGAAGGAGACTTGAGGTGTGGCTCAAAGAAGGAAAGAGGAGGTAGGTTCCCTGCCTGGCTCCTCTTCACTGCTGCCAAGCCAGGCTCATGCCTCTGTTTTCTTTCAGTCACCTCTTTATTACTGTAGAAGCCATATGGGCTCATGGTAAGTAATTCAATCAGAAAAGAAGGGTAGCTAGTAACATGTCAAACTCCTCTGCTCCAACCCATCTCAAGAATCCTCTCAGAATGTCTCAAGAGTGTCTGGTTTAATGTTGCCATCCTTTCCATGGCCCCTGGCATGGCTCATGTACTCTTGAAGTGTTTGTGAAGATATTGTGGTCCATCCCACATATCCTATACTTCAATTTGGGGTGGGATTTTAGGTCATAGCATGTTTCTCTTGTCCATCCTGGGCTTCATTCAGCTATAAATGGAAGTGGGAAACACTTCCACATATACTTAGCATCACATGTGTGATAGTGCACAAGTAGATGTCACCTGGAATAAACAGGACTTAGTTCTGAAGATTGAGAAAGAGCTTCCTGTTTCCTCTTTTCTAAACTGAAGGTAACTGAGAATGCAGAGCCTACACATTTCCCTTCCTCTTACAGGTCCAGGCAGACAAAACAGGATGGTTGACCAGAAGGACAGTCAAGCCTGAGGTAGGGAGTAGAAGAAAGAGTTGAGCCCAGACACTCAACCTGTTACAAAATACAGTCACTCTAAGCACCAGTGGACACAAGGCTCAAGAATGCCCTGGGCTTTGGACAACTCCTCCTCCCTTGGGAAGGACTCATAATGTGCTATTTCCTCCCTTATGGGCAAAAATGTGCATATGAGTAAAGTAATAGAAATATCCTTATTTTATATATAACTGAAATGTCTCCTTTTGGGGAAAAATATGACACTTTTTATTTCGGGCACAATTTAGGGCACAATCAGTTCAGTTCAGTTCAGTCGCTCAGTCATGTCCCACTCTTTGCAACCCCATGAATCGCAGCACACCAGGCCTCCCTGTCCATCACCAACTACCAGAGTTCACTCAAACTCACGTCCATTGGGTCGGTGATGCCATCCAGCCACTACTTAAATGTACAAATACCCTTTGAACAGAATATATTAACACCTACTGTGTTAGAGATTGGGAATCAGAGATGACACCTGCTCTCAAGGAGCTTACAATTCAGAATGGGAAACAGATACCCACCCTATTTTTGAAATAAGTATAATGATAGCAAGGACAATAGCTAAATGTCCATGGAATAATTACTCTGTATAAGTCATGTTTTATCTTGTTTAGTCTTCATGGCAATCCTAACTAAGGTAATTTTAGTAGTGCCAGGTTTCAGATGAGGGAGCTGAGGTTTAAAGAGGTTAAGAGCTTGCCCAAGGCCACACAGATAACAAGAGGCAGAGCCTGGAGTCGCGCTGAGTTCTGGCTGACATCTCTGTATACGAGCACTTCATCATGTTCTTGCAAGAGAGGACAACATGGGCGCTATTGGAACCCAGGGAAAGGCGGTCACCCTGACTGCTGAGGTCAGGAGAGGATCCCAGAGGGCTCACATGCCATTCTGTGAGTGCTTGAGCACCTATCAGGGACTAGCCAGGTAAATGAGGGCAGAAAGAGGGAGCATTAGTAGGTCAAGTCTACACAGGACACCTCAGTGGGAGAGGGAGGGGAGGAGGATGCTGAAAGGGGCAAGAGCAGTGTGGAAAAGGGTGCTATGAAGGCTGAACTTCCCAAGTATGTATATCATTAAGCTCATTCACCTCAAGGTTAATCCAGAAATGTTCAGTAATGACCGCTATTGAGGCTAGTCGACAGAAAAATATTTACCCCTGAGGAGAACACAAATGAAAATATCTAAGAGAGGAGGGAGGGGGAGCCATCAGGGCATCAGGAGCCGGAATCTCAACCATCTGGAATCCTACTGAGATTTGGCGGCCCACTCCAGAGTCTCAGGTATCTTGCCAAATTATTTTTTAAAGGAGAAAAAAACAATAATGTTGCCTGCTATAATAATGCACCGGAAACTCCTCACATTGACATTTACAGATTTCCTGCCAGTGGCCTGGAGAGCACATAATGGACGGATAGCAAAGGCAGCAAGAGAGAAAGAAGCAGCTGAGTGACTGAGCTGTGCCTCCTTGGGTTTTTTATTATCATTGCTGCCTTTAGCCATATGCTTTTCAAAGGCACTGACAAGCCTGGACCGATTTCAAAGGAATTCCTAAATCCCGATTTCAATATCATCATCGCATCTCCGAATTGTCAGTGCTCTGTACAGGAAACACAAATTTATTTAAGTTCTGAAATGTTTCTCTATAAATGTTGATCAGCCTCTTCTGTCATTATATGAGATGCCTTGGATGTTGAAATAGATGCTAATAAATTGCCAATCCAGCTTATTGATTGCCAAGTAATGAAAAGCATTTCTCTTCCTTGGAATAGGATGTCTTACCATCTAAGTGGCTTCCAGAAGCTGCATTTAAAAAAAAAAAAGGGAATAAGATGGTTTCTTTTTTAGTCTGTCTGGTTGCTCCTTACCACTCCCACCCCCACTGCCACTTTTTAAAACAGAATGAAAACAGATTCAATCTGCTGGGGACGCTGGTATTTAAGTACAGGATGGACGCTATTTGTGCTACAGCTGTCATCCAAGACTCTTGTCATTCTTTGCCACTACTGGATATCCCATGTGAATAAGTCTCCACTCACTCCAGGCCTTTCTCTCTCCATTTTCTTGGCCCCCTTCTCCATGCCAATCTTGCTCCATCTTACAAATAGACCAATTAAACCAGAGGCTCATAAGGTAGGTGGCTGATGAGTCAGGAACAGAGTCTGGGAGAACCCACAACCAAGTGGGACTCTGGAACTCTGCAGTGTTCCTGGCTCCATCTCGAGCCCAGAGAACAGCATGCTGCTTTGCAAGAATGGTGTCACACTAAAGGCTCTGGAGAGCTAGAAGCCACAAGTACACTGGCTATTTCAGTAAGATTTGTGTGAACAGAGCAAAGAAAAGAGATAAATCCTGTGAAAATACAGAAGTCTTTTACTTTAGAGAAATTCTTGGATGGAGTATGCAGAAATCTGGGATATTTTGGTATATTCCATCCAAAATGAAAGACAAGTTTCTCCACCTTGTGCTTCATCACTAAGAAGAAGACCAATATTTCAAAGACACCCTTGAATTTGGGGGGCAGCATAATAATATATTTAGCTCTCCATTCCATACCACTAATAGGATAACAGAGAATACTCCCTGGGAACCAATACAAAATCATGTTCAGCACCTTGGGATGAAAGCATGGGACTATTAAATTCTTTTCTTGAGCCCGTACTGTGAGCCAGGTATTTTTTTTCCCCAAGTACTTTATTCATGTCGTCCTCACAGGGCACACAGGTTTCAAGGCAGAGTGAGTATTTAGTCCCAAGTGTGTGGTTCCCAAGCCCATTGTTCTTAACCACGTTTAAGTCCGTGTTCTCCTGTTTTCATTTTCAGAGCTGCTAGTTAATCTTGGAGACTGCAGTTTCCAAGTGATGACCATTCCTCATCTGCTGCTGCTGCTGCTCAGTCGCTTCAGTCGTGTCCGACTCTGTGCGACCCCAGAGACGGCAGCCCACCAGGCTCCCCCCATCCCTGGGATTCTCCTGGCAAGAACACTGGAGTGGGTTGCCATTTCCTTCTCCAACGCATGAAAGTGAAAAGCGAAAGTAAAGTCACTCAGTTATGTCTGACTCTTAGCGACCCCATGGACTGCAGCCTGCCAGGCTCCTCCGTCCATGGGATTTTCCAGGCAAGAGGACTGGAGTGGGGTGCCATTAGTCTACCATAATTCCAGGATCCTCTGACCTAGGAAATGAATGATAAATTTAACTACCGCCTACACACCCACTTAGAATAGTGAGAGGTAGCAATGAGTAAGAGGAAGAAATTGCCATAACTAGTATTTTAAAGAAAGGGAAAAGGAGAAAGTAATTATTCAATCTTCAAATACTCAAGAAGTAATACAGAAGTATGCAGTTAATTAAGAATATGGTAATCTACAAATATTTGTTCCCCTTTTCTTCACTACCACAACTGGGAAAGTATATAATATCCAGAATTTGGGTATGAATCCCAAAACTGATACCTTCTAAAACACGATGTTTTTCAGCATTTTTCCTTCAGAATTCTAACTTCAGATAAATCAGTGCTTCTTGTGTGTGTCTCACACGGCCTTGAGCACTTTAAAGCTCTGGTGAGATTCTCCCTTTGGCTGTACTTCCATCCTACCCATGTGAGAACACACTTTGCTCTCAGCCCACAGCTACCTCCTCAACTTCTTTTTTTTTTTTTTCCTCCTCAACTTCTTAAATGGAGGCTCCCCAAAGTCAAAATTTCAAGGCTTATTCTGTAGAACTCTCAAATGTGGTAGAACAAAAATTTCCTATTGTTTTTAAATCTCCCACTGTCTCTAAATATGATGGGGTCTTTTGTTTACTAAGTCCTAATGACGTCATCATCTTTAGTATAACAAGGATACACATATATACTTGTAGTCTTGAGGATAGAATGTAAATGATGGGAGGGGTATATGTACTTTTTCATCGCAATTTCATTGCAATTGAGATAACTACAGATTCACATGCTATTGAAATAATCTAGAGAAATCCCATGAAATCCCATGTACCCCTGACCCCATCTCCCTCAATGGTAGTGTTTTCAAGCTCTAGTAAAATATCACAGCCAGGACATTGTCACTAGTACAATCACCAATCTTAATCAGCGTTCCTCAGTTGTTTGAATGTGTGTTCCTTCTAATAATTTGGAAATCAGACATTTTAATTCTAGTTTTTAGCTTTAATTTTAAATAACTATCTTTTAAAAATTGATACATAATTAACATGTAATGTTGTTTTAGTTGTACCACATAATGGTTTGATATATGTATATATTGCAAAATGATTATCTAAATCAGTTTAGTTAACATCCATCACCCCACGTAGTTACAAAATTTTTTTCCTGTGATGAGAACTTTCTAAGACCTATTCTCTTAGCAGCTTTTAAATATCCAGTACAGTGTTGCTAACTGTGGTCACCATGCTCTGCACCACGTCTGCATGACTTTTAACTGAAGTTTATACCTTTTAAATACCTTCACCCATTTTGCTCACCCCACACTGCTAAACCCACCTCTGGCAACCATCAGTTTGTTCTCTGTAAATGTGAATTCAGTTTTTAAAATTGCTTTCTATTTTAAATTAATTTTTTTGGCTGCACCACACAGTTTTGGATCTCAGTTCTTCAGCCAGGGATTGAACATGGGCCATAGGAGTGAAAGTCTGGAATCCTAACCACTAGGCCAATTAGGGAACTCCTAATTCACCCTTTTAAGATTTCACATATGTGAGATCATACAGTATTTGTCCTCTCTGTCTGACTTTCTGACTCACTTTGCCTTCAAGGTCCATTCATGTTGTAGCATGTGGCAGGATTTCTTATTTTTTGTGGCTGAATAATTTTCCATTTTGCATATCTTTATCCATTTATCCACTAATGGACACTTAGGTTGCTTCCATGTCTCCGTTATTGTAATTAATGTTGCAATGAGCATGGAGGAGCAGATAGCTTTTCAACATAATGATTTGACTCCAAATCAGATCAAATTTAGTAAAGGAAAGTCCACATTGTTGAGTCATCCCCACCACTAGGACCAATTTGTTCGGGTGCCCATGCTCTGGACTGCATTCTAGGCACCTGCTGCCATAGAAACTCTCTGCTTCTCCACTGGTTCCATGAGCTACTACTTTCCTTTCCCAAAGTATTAATTGGAATCTCACTGCCTTTTGCCTTATATTGGTCTGATGACCAACTCCAAATACCCCATATGTCATCAAAAGCCTTTTGTTTGGAACATGCTGTCAGGTAACAAATTCTGTTCCAATTGGTGTTCTTTGATTATAAGCAATGAAATGACTGGTCAACTTAATTAAAAGAGAAATTTATTGAAAAGGTATAGTTTAGCTCACATAATACATGAACCAGAACTACTCAGTCAACTCACAGAACTGTGAAAGGCAATAAACTGTTGTTTTAAGCCATCGACATTTTACATTTTTTAATTTTTTATCTTTTGGCCATGCCACATGGCATGTGGAATCTTAGTTTTTCTGATCAGGGGACCATGTGCCATGCTGCATTGGAAGCATGGAGTCTTAACCACTGGACCTCCAGGGAAGTCCCTAAACTATTAAATTTTGAGGTGGTTTTTACCCAGCATCAGATAACTAGCATTCATCTTATAAAAAATAGTAGAAGAAAAATACATGGAAAATTAAGATGCATAACTCTAGATAGATATTCACATATATATAATTACACATGCATATACATAGTGTGCTGGATAGGGGCATGGCACCCCTCTCCAGTGTTCTTGCCTGGAGAATCCCATGGACAGAAGAGCCTGGCAGGCTACAGTCCAGGAGGTCAGAAAGAGTCAGAAACGAATGAAGTAACTGAGCATGCATGCATAATGTGAGCGAAATAAGGTGACTCTTCAGTTCAGATCAGTTCAGTCGCTCAGTCGTGTCCAACTCTTTGTGACCCCATGAATCGCAGCACGCCAGGCCTCCTTGTCCATCACCAACTCCCGGAGTTCACTCAGACTCACGTCCATTGAGTCAGTGATGCCATCCAGCCATCTCATCCTCTGTCGTCCCCTTCTCCTCCTGCCCCTAATCCCTCCCAGCATCAGAGTTCCTTCCATTGAGTCAACTCTTCGCATGAGGTGGCCAAAGTACTGGAGTTTCAGCTTTAGCATCATTCCTTCCAAAGAAATCCCAGGGTTGATCTCCTTCAGAATGGATTGGTTGGATCTCCTTGCAGTCCAAGGGAGTCTTCTCCAAGAGTCTTCTCCAACACCACAGTTCAAAAGCATCAATTCTTCGGCGCTCAGCCTTCTTCACAGTCCAACGATTGCAGCCATGAAATTAAAAGACGCTTACTCCTTGAAAGAAAAGTTATGACCAACCTAGATAGCATATTCAAAAGCAGAGACATTACTTTGCCGACTAAGGTCCGTCTAGTCAAGGTTACTCTTAGTGTCCTCATTTCTGTAGCTGGGCACAAGTTACCCAGCACTATAATGATTTGATAATGTCTATTTCATGTTCCCTTTCAGTGGGCATCTCAGCCAGCTGGATTTTTTACTATTGGGGTGACCCAAATCACCATTTCTGAGGAGTCCTTCCCATATAAGCTTGCTATAATCTTCCACTGAATTTTATTGCAGCATATGTCATTGTTAGGAAGTGTTCCAGACACGTTCTTCTCTCATTTAGTGCTGTGGCCGTGTTCCTATTTCTCTTTGATAATGGCATTTCTCTTTGGTAATCTGCAGCCAAACAGTAACCTCCTTTTTGTCCTGTTAATCCAGATTTATAAACAGCACAAAATTGTCAGGTGAGTTTTGACTTTCAGTTCAGTGGGACCCTTGTTTTGTCTTATGGTGGTAACACTCATTCTTTGGGTACTAAGACCTCTAAACCAATAGAGCCAAAAATGGAAGGAACAGGAAGCAAACATTTAGATGTGATACTGAAAAGTAACACTACAACTTTCAAGACTTTGGCTCTCAGATCCACCTATTCTGTCGTAGGAGAAAGCACTATGTATTAGTTACTAGTTCAGAGCAAGTATGGCACCCACACTTTCCCCCTGACTGGTTCAATAACTGAGTCTTAATTGGTCAGTTAACTGTTCTATAAGCTCAGATGTTTCTGAGTGATAAGCACACAATAAGACCACCAATTTCTATATGATTAAGCCAGTTGCCTTCTTTGCTAGCTAGAAACAATGTTGTGCAGATTACCGTGACCAGGCAGAAGGCATCCAGTGATTTCAAGGATGGTGTTTGTAGCAGAGGCATGATAAGTAAGAAAGACAAGTCTATGTTTAAAATAAATGTCTATTCTAGTACGGACACTGCCCTGGCAGGGACCCAACAAAATCAACCTGCCACCAGTTGACTGACTGGTCTGCTCAGGTTATGTTACTCTATCACATGCTCGCCATTGGTTGGTTTGGTTGGTTGGTTTTGTTCTTTATTCCCCTAACTTTATTGAAATATTACTGACATATGACATTGTGTAGGTTTAAGGTGTACAGCATGAGGATTTGATACACATATATGCTGTAAAATGATTACCACAATAAAGTTAGGTCATACATTTATCACCTCATATAATTATCACTTTATATATATAAAACATTTCTTTACCCGTCCATTCATCGGCGACACTTAGGTTATTTCCCGTGTCTTGCTATAGTGAATAATACTGCAATAGAACACTGGGGTGCAGATATCTCTTCAAGACAGTGATTTCATTTCCATCAAATATATGCCGAGAAGTGGAGTTGCTGGATCGTACAGCGGTTCTACTTTTAATTTTTTGAGGCGCCTTCATCTCCATACTGTTTTCCATAGTGGTTATACCAATTTACATTCCCATCAACAGGGCCCAAGGATTCTGTTTATTCCACAAAATTCTTGCTGCATTTGTCATTTCTTGTCTTTTTTATATTTATATAACTATCTTAATTTTCTATTTTTCTAAATAGAGTATTAATTCCACACTATGAGCAATGGTGAAATTAGAATATTTCTACTTCCCATTTCCTCTACTCACCTCTCCTCCCTCCTAAATATGAGAAAGTTTTCTTTTTATAGAGTTAAATTTTATATTGTTACTATACTTCTCTCACTTGGTTTGGTAGCTTTGTAGCCCAAGCCATTAAAGATGAAGAAACACATTTACACTGCAACGTATTTATACCTCATCCTACCTTTGTACACCCTTCTCAACAGAACTTTTGTCAGTTAGATCATTTCCAGATCATTTCTAATCTGTTCTTCAGCCATGTTCACTGCACGTGTTTTGCCTTGATCTACGGTGACACGCGGGCTTCCCCGGTAGCTCAGTGGTATAGAATCTGCCTGCCGGGGCAGGAGACGCAGGAGATGCAGGTTTGATCCCTGGGTCGGGAAGACGCCTTGTGGTAGAAAATGGCAACAAACCCACTCTAATATTCTTGCCTGGAAAATTCCATGGACAGAGGAGCTTGGCGGACTGCAGCTCACAGCGTTGCAGAATTGGACATGGCTGAGTGACTGAGTGTGCACACCTAGTGATATACATTCAATATTCTCTGCCAGCTCTTTGGTTGCAGCTTCTTCATCGTCTCTTGGTAGACCCAAGTTTATACTCCCGTAGAATCCTTCATTTGAACTGATAGAAATTCTCAGAATTCCTTATGTTTGAATCTGTTACCTAAGTATTTAAACAGCAGTCTGGCTTAGAATAAGCTGTCATGTTGATTTTGCTTGAGGCTTTCCCGATTCTTTCTTGTCTTACAGTGTTTAAAAAGTTGCAGTGAATACAAATAATTAATGAAAATCAAGTTATCTTCAAGGAGAGAGGGAAAAGAGATGAGAAAAGAAGGCTGAAAAAAAGTAAAAGAGGTTATTTAATAATATAAATAGAGAAAAAGATGTCATTAAAAGAAGTAAACAAAAGTTGAACAATACTGTAAAGCAATTATCTTTCAATTAAATAAATAATTTTTAAAAAGAAAGCTGAGTAGCAATCTTTGTGTCTGATGAAATAGATTCCTAGATAGAAATAATAATAAGAGACAAACAGCATGATACTGGGAAAAAGAACCATAGGGCAAGGACATATAGCCATCATGAACATGTATGCAGCTACATATGAAATATATAAAATAACAACTGACAAAACACTGAGAGAAATAGATTATCAATTATCATCAGTGATTTTAACTACAAGTTGATAGATCAGCAAACAAAAAATTATCAGAGATATAGAAAATCCGAATGCCGTTAATATCTAGCTGCTAAATGTATATTGAACTCTACATTAAATAGAATATATTCTTTTTTAGTATATGTGTAATATTTACAAAAATTTACCATATACTAGACAACAAAGTAAACCTTAAAAAATTCCATAAAATCAATATCATACAGACTATTTTCTATAAAGGAACAGATAGTACTAAATATTTTTGTCTTTGCAGGCCAGATGGTGTATGTCTTAACTACTCAACTCTGCAGCTGTAGCACAAAAACAGCCATAGATAAGCAAATTGATGTGTTCCAGTATCTTTTTTTTTAAGGAACTGGATAAATATAAAGCATGGACTTTAGTTTCCTGACCGCTGGTGTAGGCTAATTTGGACATTCTAGAGAGTATTAATATAATCTGGGATTTAGTAATCCTGTACATGCATGTGAGCTCAGCTGTGTCCAACTCTTTGCAACCCCATGGACTGTAGCCCACCATGCTCTTCTGTCCATGGAATTTTCCAAGCAAGAATACTGGAGTGGGTTGTCATTTCCTCCTCCAGATCTTTCCAACCAGGGATCGAACCCACGTATCCTGTGTCTCCTGAACTGGCAGGCAGATTCTTTACTATTGAGCCAACTGTATATCAAAAAAATTCTCACATGGACTCATAAGGGAGCATATCTGGAAATTTCAATCCTCTTTGCAGGGATCTGGGGAAATCTAACGTTGATTTCTGGGGAGTTGGATGAGTGAAATGTACTGGACATACCTCAGGGAAGACTATGTAGCATGTAGAAGAAAGAGACTGGATGTGCTCAAGCGACGCGAATATATACTAATATTAGAGTGCTAAGTCAAAGACGTGAGAAACAGGGGACTTCCTTGGTGGTCCAGTGGTTACAATGCCGTGCTTCCAATGCAGGGATGCAGGGGACACGGGTTCAGTCCCTGGTTGGGGAACTAAGATACCACTTGCCATGCAGTGTGACCAATAAATAAATAAATAATTTTTTTTTAATGAGAAATAGAATGAGACCTAAAGCTTATAATTTTTAAAATTTCAAAAAATTAAGAATATGGATTAACAGATACAAACTATATAAAATAGATAAGCAACAAAGATTTTCTGTATTGCATAGAGAACTGCGTTCAATAGCTTATAATAATCAATAATAGAAAATAATCTGAAAAAGTATATGTAACTGAATGACTTGAAACTAACACAATATTGTAAACCAACTATTCTTCAATAAAAAAATACACAAAATGAAAATGTATGTTTTGTGAGACATGTATACAAAATGTATGTTATACCTGTGTATACGTTAAACACTTGTTTGGATTATATATACATTATACAGGCATGTTATATACAAAGTACACTTTTTAAATTTTATTTTTTTATTTTAATTGGAGGCTAATTACTTTACAATATTGGGGTGGTTTTTGCCATACATCAACATGAATCAGCAATGAGTGTACATGTGTCCCACCAACTTGAACCCCCCATCCCACCTCCCTCCTCACCCCATCCCTCTGGTTGTCCCAGAGCATAAGCTTTGGATGCTCTGCTTCATGCATTGAATTTGCACTGGTCATCTATGTTACATATGGTAATAGACATGTTTCAATGCTATTCTCTCATGTTGTCCCACTCTCGCCTTCTCCCACATAGTCCAAAATCTGTTCTTTACATCTGCGTCTCTTTTGCTGTCCTGCATATAAGGTCATTGTTACTGTCCTCCTAAATTCTATATATATGTGTCAATATACTGTATTGGTGTTTCTCTTTCTAGTTTACTTCACTGTGTATAATAAGGCTCCAGTTTCATCCACCTCATTAGAACTGACTCAAATACATTCTTTTTTATAGCTGAGTAATATTCCATTTGTATATGTACCATAACTTCCTTATATATAACATTTCTCTCTATGTATGAAGGATATATTATAATCTTATTAGAATACTTGCCTATGTGTGTATATGGATGGGGATTGGGGACAGATAGGCTTTGGCGAATGAATATTAAAAAAAGAACAAATTAGAAAATACTTTGCCTAGAACAAGCATAATAATGGCCATGAACTGATGAGAATTATTAATTCTGTATCTGAGGTCCAGAATGTTACAGATCAGTTGTAAAGGTAGAGTGTTTTCAGCTACTTATACTCATTTGTCTTTGAATGCATTGCTGTTTCACTGTCTGCCCATTTAGCAATTATAGTTTGATAATTACAATTGGAACAATGTTATAATGTAATTTATCTTTTGATAATGTTTTGCAAATAGCTAGTTTTAAAAAAGCATTACTTGTTTATGACTTGTGTCTGGTTGAAACTATATAATCAATTGCTCTGTTACATTGTAATCCAGGAAATATTACCCCAAATATGAACAGCCCCATGAACAATATGAAACAAAAATGTTCAAATTTTAAAACTTGGATATACACTTTAAATACCTTACACTTTTATTTGTCAATTATACCTCAATAAAGATTAAAAAAACTTGATAAAAACCTTATCATCAATCTTAAATTGTACTTTTAACATTATTGTATGTATTTGTTTTTGTTGTATTCAATGACAAAAATATATAAGCTACTATTAAAGACCTTGAAATAAATATTACCATCCATAGCAGCTGTTCCTGAGAATTCTTTTAAAAACAGACTTGGCTTGAGAGTTGAACCTATTTGCCATATCCCAGTCTAGGGAAAAGGATCTCACATTTACAGAGCAACTACCATGAGCCAAGCACTAAATGTGTCGTTTCAATTAATCCTCACAGCAAGTCTCTAAAGCAGGCGATATAGTCCCATTTTACAAATGGAGAAAATCAGGTTCAGATAAATCGAGTGATTTTCCTAAGGTCTCATAGCTGGTACGGAGAAGGCAATGGCACCCTACTCCAGTACTCTTGCCTGGAAAATCCCATGGACGAAGGAGCCTGGTGGGCTGCAGTCCATGGGGTCGCTAAGGGTCGGACACGACTGAGCGAATTCACCTTCACTTTTCACTTTCATGCTTTGGAGAAGGAAACGGCAACCCACTCCAGTGTTCTTGCCTGGAGAATCCCAGGGACAGGGGAGCCTGGTGGGCTGCCATCTATGGGGTCACAAAGAGTCCAACACGACTGAAGCAACTTAGCAGCAGCAGCAGCAGCAGCATAGCTGGTAGGTGGTGATGTTAGAATCTAAACTGAATAAACACAAGTTTTACATCAGTATTCAAAGTTTAAAAAAATCATGACAGATTTGAATTTTACCATGGTGGTGTACACAACCCATCTCTCCTGCTAGACAAAGCACAAAAAACCATTACCTAAAACCTTTATCTGAAAAGTAAAAAAAAATATTTTTAATTGAAAATGCAGGCAGATTGTGGAGGAGAGTTGAAAATTAAAGAGGCAGCCACCATGAGGATAAGCTGGCCTTTGTTTCCCCTCTTTTTCTTTTCTGGCCTTGCTCTGTGACTGAGCCCTGGCTGTGGAAAAGTATAAAGGTACCTATGTCTAACACGTGAACAGAAATCCAATGCTTAGGGCCAAAAAAAAACCAGGAAAAGGGGCCCCTACCTGCCTGAGACTGGGGAGTAGAATCCTATATGAAAGAGACCCAAAGAAAAAAATCCATTAATTCTGCGTATGAACCCATGTAAGTCTCAGCACAAGCCCTGAGCTATGAGTGTGTGGACAGATGCGACGGTTTTAACCACATGATCAAATGTCCGGGAATCCAACCACTGAGGAGCACTTGTGCAGAACAAACGCAAACACAGGTGACTAAAGAGCGGAGAGCCAAAGCACGACTTGGGCCACCTGACCAACTTTCAGAGTCATCTCTGTGTTGCTGCTGAACAGGCCAGAGCCAGAGCAGTGTCACAAAGGCTTACAGAACCGAGCTGAGAGGCTCTCAGCCTCTATCACAGGCGGGAGCCAGAAAGATTGACTGCCTGCTAAAACAGAAACAAGCATTCTTCAGAGGACTTTAATAGAATCCAGAGTCTGTCTAACATGACAGTCACAATTCAAGGTACAATACAGGGAGGGGGGTGTTCAGGATGGAGGGGGCACAAGTATACCTATGGCCAATTCATACTGATGTATGCCCCAAACCATCACAATATTGTAATTATCCTCCAGTTAAAAGAAATAGGTTTTCAAAATACAGTACAAAGTTCATCAACATAGTTAAGAATTAGGAAATATAAATAATTCTTGAGAGAAAATACAGTCAACAGATGCCAACCCCAAGATAACCTGGATGGTCAGATGAAAATGTTTAAAAAGCTATTACAACAAATATATAAGTATAGAAAATAAAATTATAATAATCTATACGTGCATAGGAGAAGGCAATGGCACCCCACTCCAGTACTCTTGCCTGGAAAATCCCATGGATGGAGAGGCCTGGTAAGCTGCAGTCCATGGGGTCGCTGAGGGTCGGACACAACTGAGAGACTTCACTTTGACTTTTCACTTTCGTGCATTGGAGAAGGAAATGGCAACCCACTCCAGTGTTCTTGCCTGGAGAATCCCAGGGACAGGGGAGCCTGGTGGGCTGCCGTCTATGGGGTCGCACAGAGTCAGACACTGAAGTGACTTAGCAGCAGCAGCATCATATATAAAAACAATTATCTAACTATTATAACATGAAGTAAAGAAAAATACACTATAAGTGAAAGAAATAAATAGAAAAGAAAATAGAAAGCATAAAAAAAGAACCTAATGAAAAGCGCACAGCTGAAAAATACAACCCTTGAAATGAGAAACTCCCTGGAAGGGCTCAGTAGCAGAATAGAGATGACAGAGGAAAAGACAGTGAAATTAAAGCTAAATCAATAGAAATGATTCAATCAGAACAGAGATTGTTCTTGGGACATAGACTGAAAAAAATGAATAGAGCTTCAGGGAATCTGTGAAAAAATGTCAAAAGATCTAATATATGTGTAACTGGAGTTCCAAAAGGGGACGAAAAAAAGGTTGGTACAGTAAGAACATCTGAAGAAATAATGGTCCCCAATATCCTAAATTTGGTGACAGGTGTAAATTTACAAATTCAAGAAGTTTAGCAAGCCCTAAGCAGGATAGATTTAAAGAAAACCACACTTAAACTTTTTAAAACTTTTTTATTTTCTTAAACATTTTCCCGAGTCTTTTATTTTCCACCTTCGTTGTGTCATTGCAGGGTCTTAATTGCAGCATGAGGACTCAGTTGCGGCATGTGGGATCTAGTTTCCTGACCAGGGATCCAAGAAACCTGGGTCTCTTTCACTGGGAGTGCAACAGTTTAGAAACTGGACCACCAGGAAAGTCCCAGCAATCTTCCTAATAGAATCGCTTAAAAACAAAAATTAAGGAACGTCTTTGAAACTAGCTAGAGAAAACAAAACATTACACACAGGGAATAATGATATGTTTACAGGTTTTTCATCAGAAAAAACCAGAATCATAGAGCCATAAAAATGTTCTATAGGAGTGAAGGTGAAATAAAGACATTTTCAGGCAAAGGGAAACTAAGATAATTCATTGCCCTATTTACAATGAGTGCTAAAGAAAGTACTTCAGGTTGAAAGAAATGTTACCAGAGGGAAATTTGGTTCTTCAGAAATGAGGAACCACAAAAATGATAAATAGCTATGTAAAAATAGATGACCACCCTTTTTCCTCTATGGGGGGTTTTTCAATAGATGTAGATATTATACATATGATAACTATATCATGTAGGTCAGTGGTGAGGGGGTTCTAAATGGACCTATATAGCTGCAAGTTTCCTATATTCTATATGAAGTGGTACAAGGTTAACTTTGAACCCTTAAAATGATGAAAGTGGAACATTTTATGTGTATTTTACCACATTTAAAGATTAAACAGTGAGTTATCATATGACCCAGCAACTCCACTTGTAGCTTCTACATACGAAAAATGAAAGTATATATCCACATAAAACCTGTAAATGAATATTTATAGCAGCACTATGCAGGATAGCTACAAAGTTGAAATAGCCCAAATGTCCGTCAATGGATAAATGGGTAAACAGAATGTGGTATCTATACAGTGGAATATTGTTTGGCAATAAAAAGGAATGAAGTGTTGATACATGCTACAACATGGGTGAGCCTTGAAAGCATTATGCTAAGTGAAAGCCAATCGCAAAAGATCATGCATTGTAAGATTCCATTTATCTGATATGTCCAGAATAGTATTAGCTAATCCATGCACAGCCCAACTAAAAGACACTAATTCACGGGTTCACGTCTCTCATTTTAAAAAGACCCCCTCCACTTGAATGCACTTTGACCCCTGTTTCTAGCACCTGGCTTCAACTAAGCCAAGCATTACCAAGCAAGGATATAGGACGACTGTAGGAGATAGCTGGCCCAAGAGTCAGACCAGACCTATAAGACCCATCCTACAAGTTCAAATATAGTGTTTCCCAAATGTCTGTCTCTCTATCAAAATGGAAAGTTATTGCTTTATTTATATCTATGTTTTTGCCTCAGTGAAAACTCATTCTAACAATATCACAAAGTATAACTACTGAGAGCAATTTAACTGATTGTTGGATTTGTTATCAAATTCGTTGGTCAATACAAGGCCAATATAAGCCCTTCATAATTCTTGTCACTGACTTTTTGGATGTTCTTACAATCTATAAAATGCTTCCTCATCAGCATACACCTCCATGTTCATTTGCTACAATTTATATACTCATTTCTGAAGCTTCTATGATGAGAAAGTGATGTTGCAAAACCAAGTGATTCTTGATTTTTAAAACTACTTTGCAGAGGGAAACTTATGCTATAATTCAGACAGTGTTGTGCTTTCATATCAGATGACTCCTCTGATAACCTAATGACTCACATATCAAGCAGATTTCTGCATTGAAGGATCCCCTTTTCTAATCTAAATAAAATCTTGACTCAGTTCTGGGGATTCATGGCTTCTGATTTTGTTATTGTTGTTGGTGATTTTGATTGTGTTCTATATCATTTATAGAAAAATAATCTCTTGTGTTTTGGTGTATATTCAACTAAAATAGTGGTGTCTGAATGACTTGAAATTATTGATCATTTTTATAGTTCTGTATAAAAGAATGAGCATGCACAAGGCACATACAGGATAAAATTTGAATCCTATTGGACAACCTAGAATTGACTATCAGTCCTGGCCAAGCATTCTACTAGACCTACCCCCTAAAAGAAAAGAAAGAACTAGGCTGTTAAGACCTGGCATAGAGGGATATGATAGAGCCAGGTAGACAACCACCCTGGCATCAGGGGCACCAAATATTTGATTTGCTTTCTATTGAAAGATTAATGATCAAAAGGAGAGAAATGATGAAATAAAATTTATATTTTAAGATAGGAGAAGAAAAAAAGAAACATAAAATTATCTCTGTGTGTTTGTTGGGGCCTTCTCCCTCCCTAATGTGCAGTGTGCCTGCATTACACATTAACCAGGGCACCTCAAAGATGGGAGTGTCTGCTCAACAGTATATATCAATTTTTTTTTCTCTCTTCTGATGCTAGCAATGTAACTTCTTAAAAGAACAGCATTCTTTCCCAGCTCTGTAGGGGGTTTCTGTGACTTGCTGCTCACTTTGTAGGTTCTTAGCTCAGCTATTATCCTTGGTGAAGTTTGTGAAGTATCAGTATGTCATTTTGATGTATAATACGACCCTGTCTCACATGTCTATGCCTTCAGCTTCTAACAGGCATAACAGTGCTCAGAACTTTCTGAGAATCTGCTTCCTTGGATATAATCCTAAATTTGGCTTGAATAAAATTTTCTTTTCTCTCTTTTTTTTTTTTTTAAATTTATATTTATTTATTTGGCTGTGTTGGGCCTTAGTTGCAGCACATGAGACCTTTCATTGCAGCACATGGACTCCCTAGTTGGGTGCACAGGCTCCAGAGTGTAGGCTTCTGAATGGCATGCAGGCTTAGTTATTCTGAGGTATATGGGATCTTACTTCCCTGACCAGGGACTGAATCTGTATACTCTACATTGCAAGGCAGATTCTTAACAGCTGGGTCACCAGCAATGCCCTCCTTTTTTCTTCTTTACTTGGTAGCTAATGGAATTTTGGTCAACAATAGGTAAATCTATAGAGAGAAAGTAGATCAGTGTTTGTCAGAGGCTGGGGATAGGGGAAAATGAGAAGTGACTGCTAATGACTACTGGGTTTGGGGATGAGGAAGATGCTCTAAAATTAGTGGTGCAAAATTTTGTGAAAATACTAAAATTGACAGGATTTGTATACTTTGAAAAATAAATTTTATGGCCTGTGAATTATATCTCCATAAAATGCATATTCATAGAAATGTATCTAGAATGATAGGCACCAAATGTATGCAATTTTAGGAGATTTGTTGCTTTTATATATCACTTATATTTAAAAATGAGGGACATCAATACATTTTTATGAAAATGAGCCCCTGATTTCCAAGAAGTAAGGGGGCAAGTGAACCCAGCCTATAGAGGCCTCAGAAACTAAAGGAAGGCAGTGATTGTTCAGTGGTAAGAGGGGTAGATTTTGGAGAGAAAAATCTTATGTTCCAGTGGCTGTTATCTGCTGTGCCTATGCCTGCTGAAGAGATGCTAACTTCATTAGCATGATTACAATTAGTAACACAAGTTTATTTTTATGCTCTCTTAAACTGAGTAATTTTCAAATAAAAAGAACTCCTCATGATGCAATTTTACCAAACTCAAAGAGGGTCTGTTGGGACAGAAATTTGCTGACAGAAAATTCATTTTCAAAGAGCAAGAACAGAAATATCTCTTTTCCATGGTGTGCCATTGATTTAATCATGGGAAGTGTGCTGGCAAACATTATCACAGCAGGTTAATCCATAATTAGAGCTCTAATTTTCCTCCTGGCTTTCTTCTCATTTGTCAAAGGGACCCAATGAAGGGTATCTATAAAACCATGATAATGGTTCTAAGCATTTTCAGTGCCAGCAGTACTCCAGAGCTTGTGTGTGGGAAGAGGGAAGTTGCATGGGGCTATGGGAGAAAAGCGACTATACGACCAGTAGGCTTGCATCCAAATTCCTCCCTCTCTGAAAGGTTATAACTGATCCCCTATAAACATTTTCTCTGAAGATGTTTTCCTTAGAGGCGCCCATCCGGGATAAAGATTGCCTTAGTCACCAGAGAGTTCAGAACAAGATGAAGATAATCTGTAAAACCAAAAGTCTGGGAAACTTCCTCTGCTGAAAGGACAATAAAAGTCATCAGTGGCAGGTCAAAGACAAGTATGTAAACATCTGTCACCATTGGTTTCTGTCCATCTCCAATATCTTGATTTCAGGCATCCCTTTCTTTGACTACTATCTCTTATCCTTCCAGTGTACTTGTTTTCATGAATCCATTCCAGCAATTCTCTTTTTAAAAATTTATTTATTTATTTATGACTGCTTTAGGTCTCAGCTGTGGAATGTGGGATCTTTTGTTGTGACCCAACGGCTCCAGAGTACGTGGGTTCTGTAGTTGTGGCACATTGCTATAGTTGCCCTGCTGCGTATGGGATCTTAGTCTGAACTCACATGCCCTACACTGGAAGGCAAACTCTTAACCACTGGACCACCGGGGAGTCCCCCAGCAATTCTTAGCCATCCTGAGATCATAATCCATTGATTTTTCACTATCCATCAATCCCTTCACAACCTCATTCAGTTCTTATCCAGCCTGGGCATGTAAGACTCAGGGAAATTATGAACCTAGATGTTTATTTACTTTTAGTTCATTCTTTACAGTTTACCTTCTTCCTGAAACAGTCTGAGATAGATTGAAATAGGAAAAACACTTAGGACAGAATACAGATTCAGAAAGAGAAATAAAATTCTTTAAAATGTCAATCAAGAGAGACTTGGTTATGTAATTAGAAGAGGAAACACCCTTTCTCTCTCACTATCGGAGAGTAGAGGAAAGATAAGCCTTGGCTAATAATTTAATTTGACTGATGGTTAAGATAAAGGGCAATTCCAAAGACAGTTCTTTGTGTAGCTAACCAGTAGTTATTAAAAGATATATAGTTTAATAATGAACCCTGATCTTGGGCCCAGAACACTAAGGATTTGAAGGGAATGAAGAAAGGTTGAGGGAGTAAGATGAATAAGAGGAATTCACAGTGTTTTACAAAATTTCATGTACTCTCAGGTAGGGGTCAGTTCATTTCAGTCAGTTCAGTCGCTCAATCATGTCCGACTCTTTGCGACCCCATGAATTGCAGCACGCCAGGCCTCCCTGTCCATTACCAACTCCCAGAGTTCACGCAAACTCACGTCCATCGAGTTGGTGATGCCATCCAGCCATCTCATCCTCTGTTGTCCCCTTTTTCTCCTGCCCCCAATCCCTCCCAGCATCACAGTCTTTTCCAATGAGTCAACTCTTTGCATGAGGTAGGGGTAGTCATTAAATTTATGTGGTTCTAAGGAAAAATGTTTTCTTCCGCGATGTAAATTTAGACTGTGCTATCTTCAAGAAACCCGTATTTGTTTTGGTGAACTAAGTGTGATTTTGTGTGTGTGTGTGTGTGTGTTTGATCAACAGTTAATACCTGTTGAATATCAGGAAGACAAAAAGTAATAGCTGTAGCCCACTATGGGATGCTAAGGTGGCTCCTATAATCTCTGCCTCCTGGTGTCCACACTTCCGGTAATCCCCTCCCTTTAGTGCAGGCAGGATCTGTGACTTACTTCTAACCCATACAATACGGTAAAATGATGGGAATATCATCTTGCAATTACACACTTGCAATTACATTTGTTGTTGTTTTCAGTCACTAAGTCGTGTCTGACTCTTTGTGACCCCATGGACTACAGCATGACAGGCTTCTCTGTTTTTCACTATCTCCTGAATTTTTAAGGAATCTCTATACTGTTCTCCCGGAGAGGGCAATGGCACCCCACTCAAGTACTCTTGCCTGGCAAATCCCATGGGCAGAGGACTGGTAAGCTGCAGTCCATGGGGTCGCTACGAGTCGGACACGATGAGCAACTTTACTTTTACTTTTCACTTTCATGCATTGGAGAAGGAAATGGCAACCCACTCCAGTGTTCTTGCCTGGAGAATCCCAGGGACGGGGGAGCCTGGTGGGCTGCCGTCTATGGGGTCGCACAGAGTCGGACACGACTGAAGCGACTGAGCAGCAGCAGCAGCATACTGTTCTCCATAGTGGCTGTATCAATTTACATTCCCATCAACAGTGCAAGAGGTTCTCTTTTCTCCATATACTCTTCAGCATTTATTGTTTGTTGATTTTTTGATGATGGCCATTCTGACTGGTGTGAGATGATACCTAATTGTAGTTTTTTTAAATATGATTTGATTTATTCATGGCTGTGCTGGGTCATTGCTGCATGAGCTTTTCTCTAATTTCGGTGAGTGGGGGCTACTCTCTAATTGTGATGTGCAGGCTTTCCATTGCGGTGGCTTCTCTTATTGCAAATCATAGGCTCTAGGGTGCACGAGTTTCAGTAGCTGCAGCACATGGGCTCAGTAGTTGAGGCTCCAGGACTCTAGAGTACAGGCTCAGTAGCTGTGGTGCATGGGCTTAATTGCCCCACTGCATGTGGGATCTTCCTGGATCAGGGATTGAACCCATGTCTCCTGCATTAGCAGGCAGGTTCCTCACCACTGAACCACCAGGGAAGCCTCCCTTATTGTAGCTTTGATTTTCATTTCTCTAATAATGAGGTATGTTACACATCTTTTCATGTGTTTGTTGGACATCTGTATGTCTTCTTTGTAGAAATGTCTGTTTAGGTCTTCTACCCGTTTTTTTTATTGGGTTGTTTGTTTTTGGGGTATTGAGTTATACAAGATGTTTATATTTGTTGGATATTAATCTCTTATTGGTCCTATCAGTTGCAAATATTTTCTCAGTACGTTGTCTTTTCCTTTGTTGATGGTTTCCTTTGTTGTGCAGAAGCATTTAAGTTTAATTAGGTCCCATTTGTTCATTTTTGGTTTTGTTTCCTTTGCTTTAGGAGACGGATCCAAGAACTTCCCTGGTGTTCCAGTGGCTAAGACTCTTCACTCCCAATGAAAGGGGCCTGGGTTTAATCCCTGGCCAGGGAACCAGATCCCACAGGCTGAAACTAAAGAGTTTGCATGCTGCAACTAAAAGATCCCACATGCCTTAACAGAGATCAAAAATCTTTTGTGCTGCAACTAAGACCCAGCATAGCCAAATAATAATAAGTGAATAAACATTTAGGATACAGATCCTAAAAACATTGCTGTGAGTTATGTCAGAGAGTATTCTGCCTGTATTTTCCTATAGAAGTTTTATAGAATCCACTCTTACATTTAGATCTCTAGTCAATGCAGAGTTTATTTTTTACATGCTGAATGTTAGAGAATGTTCTTTTTTCATTGTTTTACATGTAGTTGTCCAGTTTCCCAGCATCACTTATTAAAGACTGTCTTTTCTCCATTTTATATTCTTACCTCCTTTGTCATAAGTTAATTGACCATAGTTCGGTGGATTTATTTCTGGTCTTTCTGTTCTGTTCCATTGATCTATGCATCTGCTTTTGTGCCAGTACCACACTGTTTTGATTACTGTAGTTTTGTAGTATAGTCTGAAGTCAGGGAACACAATTCCTCCAGATCTGTTCTTTCTCAAGATTGGCTATTTGGGGTGTTTTGTACTTCCATACAAATTTTAAAAATATTTGTTCTAGTTTTGTGAAAAATGCCATTGGTTTTCTATAGGAATTGCATTGAATCTGTAGATTGTCTTGGATAGTATGGTCATTTGAACAATATAGATTTCCCAAACAAGAACATGGTATATATTTCCATCTGTTTGTTGTCTTCAGTTTCTTTCATCAGTGTCTAATAGTCTTCAGAGTACAGGTCTTTTGCCTCCTTATATCGGTTTATTCCTAGGTATTTAATTCTTTTTGATGTGATGACAAATAGGATTGTTCTCTTAATCTTTCTTTCTGATTTTTTGTTGTTAATGTACAGAAATGCTACAGATTTCTAAGTGTTAATTTTGTATGCTGCAACTTTACCAAATTCATTGATAAGCTCTAATAATTTCCTGGTAGCATCTTTAGGATATTCTATATATAGAATCACATCATTTGCAAACAGTGACAGTTTTACTTCCTTTCCAGTTTGGATTCCTTTTATTTCTTTTCTTCCTCTGGTTGCTGTGATTCGGACTTTCAAAATTATATTAAATAAAAGTGGTGAGAGTGGGCATTTTGTCTTGGTCTTGATCTTAGGCAAAATGCTTTCAGTTTTCACTGTTGAGTATGATGTTAACTGTGCGTTTGTCATCAGTTCAGTCGCTCAGTCATGTCTGACTCTTTGCGACCCCATGGACTGCAGCAGGCCAGGCCTCCCTGTCCATCACCGACTCCAAGAGTTTACTCAAACTCATGTCGTTTGGGTTGGTGATGCCCTACAACCATCTCATCCTCTGTCGTCCCCTTCTCCTTCTGCCTTCAATCTTACCCAGCATCAGGGTATTTTCAAATGAGTCAGCTCTTCGCATCAGGTGGCCAAAATATTAGAGTTTCAGCTTCAACATCAGTCCTTCCAAAGAACATTCAGGACTGATTTCCTTTAGGATGGACTGGTTGGATCTCTTTGCAGTCTAAGGTACTCTCAAGAGTCTTCTCCAACACCACAGTTCAAAAGCATCAATTCTTCAGTGCTCAGCTTTCTTTATAGTCCAACTCTCACATCCATACATGACTACTGGAAAAACCATAGCCTTGACTAGATGGACCTTTGTTGACAAAGTAATGTCTCTGCTTTTTAATATGCTGTCTAGGTTGGTCATAACTTTTCTTCCAGGGAGTAAGCGTCTTTTTATTTCATGGCTGCAGTCACCATCTGCTGCGATTTTGGAGCCCCCAAAAATAAAGTCAGCCACTGTTTCCCCATCTATTTCCCATGAAGTGATGGGACCGGATGCCATGATCTTTGTTTTCTGAATGTTGAGCTTTAAGCCAACTTTTTCACTCTCCTCTTTCACTTTCATCAAGAGGCTCTTTAGCTCCTCTTCACTTTCTGCCATAAGGGTGGTATCATCTGCATATTTGAGGTTATTAATATTTCTCCCCGCAATTTTGATTCCAGCTTGTGCTTCATCCAGCCCAACATTTTGCATGATGTACTCTGCATGTAAGTTAAAATAAGCAGGGTGACAATATACAGCCTTGATGTATTTCTTTTCCTATTTGGAACCAGTCTGTTGTTCCATGTCCAGTTCTAACTGTTGCTTCCTGACCTGCACACAGGTTTCTCAAGAGGCAGGTCAGGTGGTCTGGTATTCCCATCTCTTTCAGAATTTTCCACAGTTTATTGTGATCCACACAGTCAAAGGCTTTGGCATAGTCAATAAAGCAGAAATAGGTGTTTTTTTGGAACTTGCTTGCTTTTTTGATGATCCAGCAGATGTTTGCAATTTGATCTCTGGTTCCTCTGCCTTTTCTAAAACCAGCTTAAACATCTGGAAATTCACAGTTCACATATTGTTGAAGCCTGGCTTGGAGAATTTTGAGCATTATTTTGCTAGTGTGTGAGATGAGTGCAATTGTGCAGTAGTTTGAACATTCTTTGGCACATATGGTTTGTCATATATGGCCTTTATTATGTTGAGATGTGTTCCCTCTATGCCTGCTTCCTGGAGAGTTTGTTTGTTTGTTTGTTTGTTTGTAAATGTGTATTATTTTAAGGTATTAAGTTTGTGATAATATGTTATATAGTAATAGAAAGCTAATACCCTGGGAATGGTGGTGCATTTTGGGAAACAGAAAGCACTGGGAAGAAAGATTGGAGACATAGTCATGTCTTAAAGGTTATGTTTCAGCCATGTTAAATTTTAGCTTCCTAGTAGATATCAGAGTAAGATGTCAAGCAGGCAATTAGCTATACAAACTTGAAACTTAAAGGAGAGCCAGAATCATAATATATTTTGGAGAGCCATCAGAAGATAACACTAAAGTCATGAAACTGAATGAGCTCTCTACAGAGAAAGTAGAAAGAAAAAAGAGAAGAGGATCCAGATTGATCACTAGAATGTACCAACACTTGGTTGTTGGATGGAGGAGGAGGAGGAGAAGTCAGAGGAGAAAGAAAAAGTAGAGAAGTTAAAGAGAAATGAAGAGACTGTGGGATCCTGATACCAAGAAAGAAGGAATAATTACGCGTGTTCAGTGTTGCTAAGAGAGTGAGTAAGATGAGTACAGAGAAGTGACCATTGCATTTGGCTATATGGATGACACTGGTGACCTTGATAAAATCAGTTTCAACAGAATGAAGGAATGAAATAAGACAGATGAGAAGGGAATAGAGGATGAAGGGCCAGGATGGTTGAGTATAGGCAAATTGAGAAGTTTTGTTGTGAAGAGAGGCAGAGAAATGGGACAACAGTTGGAGGAAGATGTATGGACAAAGGTGGGTTTTTTAATGATGAGTGATCCTATGACATGCTTATTATCAATAGGAATAATGTACTAGAGAGGGAGAAATGAACAATGGAAGAGAACATAGAAATTGTAGGGACAAGATCTTAAGGCAGAAGGCAATGGGATTCAAAGCATTAATGGAAGAATTGAATTTAGGATTGGGACTCCATCCACTGTGAGAGGAAAAAAGACTGCATGGATACAGATACAAGGCAGTGGATCCTGTGGTGGAAAAGAGAGACTGTTCCTATCTGGCTGTCACTATGACTAGTGACATTTGACATAAAGGCTTCAGCTGAGAAAGTGCGTAGAAAGGGTGCTGGAGGTTTGAGGAGAAATAGGAGAAATTTTAAAACAGACTTTTCTTGTATACTCATCTCGGTAGAGAAATGTAGGACTGCCAGGCAATACGGATTTGTGATCCCACACTAAATTTGCAACCATGAATTTGAAGTGAAACCATTTTTTTGGAGGATATTATGCTAAGAGAAATAAGTCAGACAGAGAAAGACAAAAATTGTATATCATTTATATGTGTAATCTAAAAACTAAAACAAGTGAGGAATATAACAGCAAAAAGAAACAGATTCATAGATACAGAGAAAAAACTAGTGGATACTGGTGGGAAGAAGGAAGAGTGGAGGAGTAAGATGGGGTAAGGGCTTAAGAGGTACAAAGTACTACGTATAAAATAAATAAGCTTCGAGGATATATACTACAACACGAGGAATATGGCCAATATTTTATAATAACTATAAATAGAATATAACCTTTAATAATTATTGTACACTTGAAGCTTATATAATATTACACATCAACTATACCTCAATTAAAAATAACAACAAAAAAATAAATTGAAACCAGTCCAAATAGTAATACAGGAAACACTGGGGAGAAAATAATGTTCAACTCTTCAGGTACTTAAGTAGGCACAGTGTTGAGCCTGACCAAGCAAGTATGTTCGAAGAAGAGAGGATCAAGGAATCAAGGTGGTTTGCAAGCAAATCTGTAAGGAAGGACCATTAGGAGGAGTCTGTGTACACAGGATACTAAGAGAAGGGGAAGAGAAAATGAGAAAGGGCAGTCACTCGTTTGGATAATTGCCTAGTGTGGGGATACTAGAATTAATAGACAGGAAGATTGGGTGGTGGTCAGAGAGATGCTTGAAATGGAAATTCTTGGAGGCAGCACATGGATTGATAATGATAGTTATTTGGATACTTGTCCTTTGCTTTCATCACTATCTGAATCCTTGAAATCTTACTTTCATGATTTACATAGACCACAGTCTCTAATTGTTTAAGCTCACTCTTGCTGTTATTCCTAAAATAGTGAAATCACATCATTCATGTTTTAAACTTATTTAAATTTGGTTCTACTGCCTGAAGGGAAAGTTAGAAAAAGAACAATTTAAATAGCACAGTTGCTTCAAGGCCTTTCCTTTCAATGAGTGTGTGCCAATAAGTGAGGGTAAGGTGGGAGCCAGGATTCTGCTACTTTGCTGGTTGACCTCAGTTCCCTGTTATCTCTTATTGTGGGAACATCTTGTTGCCTTCACTGTGATTCTAGTGGTCAAAGAACACTCCCTATTTTTGTCAATATGGCCTCTGAACACATGCCAACTACTTACACGCTGCTCAACTGAAGACAGAGTTCTAGGCCAGCGGTGACTTGCTGAAAAATAGTATGTCAGGATGTCAGTGCAAACTATGTTTTAAGGCCAATTTAAGGAACTTCCAAGGGAAAATTTGACCTTATGAAATGTATGTCCTAAGTGCTGCCTTTAGAATCTAATCCCTTCTGTGATGCAACTCTCTATACTACCATTTTGGTCACAATCTGACAGTAGGTCCCTTGTTTATTTAATTTTTTCCCAAAGAAATCAGCATCCTCATGCCATCACTTGTTTCCTAGTGAATCTATACCCTTTTATCCTTTTTATTTCCCTAGACCTTCTTGACCTTTGGCATGCCAGTGTACTTGACCTATAGAACCACAGACCTCAGTTAATCCAGGCGTTCAATTGCTCAGTTTAGCACTGCTAAAGAAATTTGCACGAGTGCTTTCCAGTCAAGTCGCCAATTTCCAGTGGGTCTTTATACCTGCTCATCAGTTCCTCTCTGTATTCGAAGTTCTTTTCATCTCTTTAGCACTTAATTCAGCTTGTTTGCTCTTTCCTCAAATCTCTTTCCCCATTATCTTCCTCTGTGCTAAGGATGTGCCTATTCCATTAGGAAAATTGAGGCCATTAGGCAAAAACTCTTTCAACTTCTTTCCCAACCACCTACAAATTAAACTCTGTCTTGACCTGCCCTGTTTCCTTCCCTCTTAGCTCAGGACAAGTGGTTTCTCCCTCCACATGCTTGGAACCCCTCTCACTTTCTCAGGAACTTGCTCACTGACAGCTCTCTCCCTTGTCTCTTCAATCTCTTCTTCACTCACAGTGCTTTTCCTTAAGCACTTGTTCAAGTCAAATCCTCAATATCCTACTAGCCTATAATTTCACTATTTCACAACCAGGGTATTTTAAAAAATTGTCTACAAGTATTGTTGTTAATATTTCACTTAAACCACTGTAGCCATGCTTCTGTCCCCATCACTCCACTGAGACTTCTGATGACTGATGACTTCCTGAATGCCAAATCCAATGCATCATTGCCTTTTCTTATCTTATCTAACTTCTCACTTTATTCCTCCTTGAAATTCTCATTACTTGATTTCTATGATACCATGCAGTCCTGGTTTTCCTCTACTCTGTCTGAAACAAACTGGAATCAAGATTGCCAGGTTGAGAAATATCAACATCCTCAAATATGCAGATGATACCACCCTAAAGGCAGAAAGTAAAGAGAAACTAAAGAGCCTCTTAATGAAAGTGAAAGAGGAGAGTGAAAAAGCTGGCTTAAAACTCAACATTGAAAAAACTAAGATCATGGCATCTGGTCCCATCACTTCATGACAAATATACGAGAAACAACGGACACAGTGATGGACTATTTTTTAGGACTCCAAAATTACTGCAGATGGTAACTGCAGCTATGAAATTAAAAGATGCTTGCTCCTTGGAAGAAAAGTTATGACAAACTTAGGGTATTAAAAAGAAAAGACATCACTTTGCTGAAAAAGGTCGGTATAGTCAAAGCTATGGTTTTTCTAGTAGTCATGTATGGATGTGAGAATTGGACCATAAAGAAGGCTGAGTGCCAAAGAATTGATGTTTTTGAACTTTGGTGCTGGTGAAGACTCTTGAGAGTCCCTTGGACTGCAAGGAGATCAAACCAGTCAATCCTAAAGGAAATCAACCCTGAATATTTATTGGAAGGAATGATGCTGAAGCTCTAGTATTTTGGACATCTGATGCAAAGATGCTAGGAAAGATTGAAGGCAGGAGGAGAAGTGAGCAACAGAGGATGAGATGGTTGGATGACATCACTGACTCAATGGACATGAATTTGAGCAAATTCCAGCAGATGGTGAAGGACAGGGAAGTCTGGCATGCTGCAGTCCATGGGCTTTCAAAGAGTCGGACAGTTTAGAGACTGAACAACACCACTCTGGCCATGAAACAATGAACTGCCATTACAAACTAAAAATCTATATGACTATGATCTATTGTACCAATTCCTTAGGCCAATGGTTCTCAAAATATGGTCCTGGACCTTAGCATCACCTGGGAACTGGTTAAAAATGCAAATTCTGCCTCAGATTTACTCAATCAGAAACTTGGGAATGGAGTCCAGCAAACAGTTTCAACAAGTCTTCCTAGTTCTTCTGAAACAGGTTCAAGTTTGAGAACCATTACCTTAAGCCTCTGACTCCCAGTTTTCCACCCCAATTAAAATATTTTCATTTGTGTGTTTATATCTCAAGAGAGACTTTCAACTATTAGCTGGAAAGCAATGATTGGAAGATGACCTTAGCCATTTTGGCTTTCCATGATGCCTGTACATTTAGGCAGAACTTTGAAAATTTTTTGGCACCTAATAGTCGGCATCTTAAATGTCCACAATGAAAAGGAGCAAGAATTTATAGGAAAGGGAAAACCGTAATAGGAAAGGCAAATATATAAAAGGATTGAAGATCACTTAAATAAGCCAGTACATAGATTAAAAAACAATTTTAAAAAACAATTTAAAAAATTTATGTAAAAGTGATTATAACTACAAGTGAGAAGGAAATGGCAACCCACTTCAGTATTCTTGCCTAGGAAATCCCATGGACAGAGGAGCCTGGTGGGCTAAAGTCCATGGGGTCGCAAAAAGTCGGATATGACGGAATGACTTACACTTTTTACTTTCAACAGCAAAAGGATAAGTATGAAGACATAAAATAGGCCCTCAAAATCACAAAATATAAGGGAAAGAAATATAAAAATATAGATCTCTTAAAATGTGTTTGAGCTTCTATGACTCTCAGTTTGAATGTCCGCAGTACTCTGGATACTATGCTGATACATTTCCCCAAAGTGATATCTCAGTAGTCACGTGTTCCCAGGCAGTCCTCACTGCCTGCTAAGTACTTCCTCTGGAAAAACGTGGGGAAGCAGAGGCCTGGCAGTTCAAGATAGAGTTTCCAGGGTCTTGTTCTGTCCAGCCAAGGGGTGGACACACTTACTAAAAAGAGGCCTTTTACGTGGAGTGGGGCCTCTGGTATCACAAAACCAGGGTCCCCTGAGATTACCAGATTCTCCTGATAATTCACTCCTGTGATTTTCACTCTGTATATTTTAATATCAGATTTCCATAGGAAGGAATCCTGGAGTGATGAAGATTTGTACAGCCAAGTTACTTATACAAGGCTCTCTCCTGGATATTTTTATGGGCTGCCCTCTTCCCTGGCCTTTCCCTGATTTTGAAACCTGGCTTTGCCATTTATTAACCAGGTGACCTTAGCCAAGTCATTTAACCTGTTTGAGCTTTAGTTTCTTCATCTGTAAGATAGCTATAAAGATACCTATCTCTTAGAGTTGTGAGGATTAATTAATGTTAAGCTTTTAGCACTGTGTCAGATAATAGTAGGCATTTCATATATGAGATCTAGTATGAGTTGTTTTTTTTAATAAGCCACCTACCATGGTTTATGTCTGGAGATTTTGTGGCTCCGTCGCTTGTAAACAGAAAAAAAATCCAAGCACTGAGAAAATATACAGAGAAATAGAATGACTTTAAAATCCAAGTTCCAGCAGGATACTGGGAACAGAATATTAAGTTCAAAGAGATCAAATGAGAGAAACAAGATCACACAACAGGAAAGCTGTAACTGAAGCCATTTCAGATTTTAATTTAATGAGTTGCATAGTGGGTTAATTTTGCTTTCTGCCTGATTCAGATACCATGGGGAGAATAAAAGACTACTTTGATAGAATCAGGGAACATATAGAAGAGTATTTTTTTTAAGTAGTTAATGGCATGCCAACAAAGCTCTGAATAGATTCTGTCTCTCTCTCTTTTAACATTTAAAAAATATAAGTAGAAAATCAAGTTTATGATAGGAAAATCAAATGATTCAGAAAAGCAAAAAAGGGAAGAAACCTGTAATTACTACTCAAAGACAACTATTTTTAATATTTGGGAGTGAATCCTTCCAGTTAATTTATTTGAATACACACACACATACACACACCCAAGAAACATGTGCCATATATATATATATTCCACATATATTAAAAAATATATATACATATTTTAATGGACTTGCACTGGATACACTATTTTGTAACCTGCTATTTCCACTGAGTAAAGTGTTCTTAAAGTTTTCCATGGTTGTTATTTTAAGTGACAACAAATTATTTAATTTCATGGATGTACCTCAATTTATTTAACTAACTGTAATGAGTCCAGTGACATTATAGACACTGCAATGAGGAACCCTATTGTATATACATATTTTTCATATTTTTCATTAATAAAATGTAACTGAGGTATAACATACATACAAAAATGCAGAAATTATATGTGCATAGCTTGATAAATCATCAAAAAATAAATATACCCAAGAAACTCCCAGCTCAAGAATAAGAACTATAAAAAAATAAGAACTATACCAGCATCCCAGAAGTCCCCTATTGTGTCCTCCTAATCACTACTCTTTTCTCATTCCCAAATCTTAACCGTTACTTTGGTTTCAAGCACCATAGAACGTTATTGCCTGTTTTTACACTTTGTATATGTGAAATCCTACAATATGTATTATTTTGTGTATGGCTCCAATGTTATGAGATTGATTTAGCATTGGTTTGTTCATATTCATCATTCTATATTATTCCATTGCGTGAGTGTACCATTATTTATTTATTTATTTTTGGCCACACCCTCTGGTATGTGGGATCTTAGCCCTCTGACCAGGGATCAGTTGAAGTTGGGCCCTCAGGACTGAAAGCATGAAATCCAAATCACTGGGCTGCCAGGAAACTAACTGTAGACCATAACTGATTGATTAATATTATTGTTAATGGACACTTGAGTTGTTTCCATTCTTATCTATTAAGAAAAATATTGCCCCTAAACATTCTTCCGCATGTCTTTTTGAACACAAATGTATACATTTCTGAAGTACAGGAGCAGAACTGCTAAGTCATAGTATATTTTTCAACTTCAGTTTATTTTGACCTTCAAAGGGGTTGCATCTGTTTATACGTGTGAGAGGGCTCACTGTTCTGTATTCTCTCCAACACTATATTGTCAGTCATTTTAATTTTAACCATGCTGATAAGTGAGGTAATATCTCATTGCTGTAGTATTTTACATGTGGTTGTGCCCTTTGTAATATGTTCATTGACTATTTTGATATTTTCTTTTGTGAAATATGCATTCAAGTCTTTTGATGATTTTTTTCCATTTGGTTGCTAACTTTTTAATTCTAAGAATTCTTTCTGCAGTCTGGAAAAGAGCCATTTTTCAGGTTCACGTGTGTTGTGGCCTGAATGTTTTTGTCCCCCACAAATTCACGTTAAGATCCTAGCCCACAAAATGATGATATTAGGGAGGTGGGGCATGGAGATGTGATTACGTTGTACAGGTAGAACTATCATGAATGGCATTAGTACCTTCATAAAAGAGACCCCAGGGACTTCCCTGGTGGTCCAGTGGTTAAGAATCCACCTTGCAATGCAGCGGACATGTGTTCAATATCTGGTTGGAGAACTAACATTCCACCTGCTGTGGAGCACCTAAGCCCACGTAACACAACTACTAAACCAGTGTGCCACAACAAAAGACCCAGTGTGCTGCAACTAAGACCTGATGCAGTCAAATAAATAGATTAATTAATTGAAAAAGAGAGGCCCCATCTCTCACGTGAGCACACAGAAAGGAGCTAACTCTGTGTGAACCACAGAGCAGACCCTCACTAGACACTACATCCGCAGATGTCTTGATCTGGGACTTCCCATTCTCCAGACTGTGAGAAATAAACGTTTATTATTTGTTACCCAGTCCATGGTATTTTTGTTATAGTAGCTCGAACTGAGTAAGACAATGTGCTACAAATATCTTTGCCAGTATGTAGCTTTTACTCGTGTGCTTTTATGATGTCCTTTGGTGAGCAACAGTCCCTGATCCTAATGGAATCAAATTTTAAACTTTTTCTTCTTAGCTAAGCATTTTGTGTCCTTTTTAAGAAATATCTGCCCTACCTCAAGGTCATGAAGGATCACAATAAACTGTGGAAAATTCTGAAAGAGATGGGAATACCAGACCACCTGACCTGCCTCTTGAGAAACCTATATGCAGGTCGGGAAGCAACAGTTGGAACTGGACATGGAACAACAGACCGGTTCCAAATAGGAAAAGGAGCATGTCAAGGCTGTATATTGTCACCCTGCCAATTTAACTTATATACAGAGTACATCATGAGAAACACTGGGCTGGAAGAAGCACAAGCTGGAATCAAGATTGCCAAAAGAAATATCAATAACCTCAGATATGCAGATGACACCACCCTTATGGCAGAAAGTGAAGAACTAAAGGGCCTCTTGATGAAAGTGAAAGAGGAGAGTGATAAAGTTGGCTTAAAGCTCAACATTCAGAAAACTAAGATCATGGCATCTGGTCCCATCACTTCATGGGAAATAGATGGGGAAACAGTGGAAACAGTGTCAGACTTTATTTTCTTGGGCTCCAAAATCACAGTAGATGGTGACTGCAGCCATGAAATTAAAAGACGCTTACTCCTTGGAAGGAAAGTTATGACCAACCTAGATAGCATATTCAAAAGCAGAGACATTACTTTGCCAACTAAGGTCCACCTAGTCAAGGCTATGGTTTTTCCAGTGGTCATGTATGGATGTGAAAGTTGGACTGTGAAGAAAGCTGAGCACCGAAGAATTGATGCTTTTGAACTGTGGTGTTGGAGAAGACTCTTGAGAGTCCCTTGGACTGCAAGGAGATCCAACCAGTCCATTCTAAAGGAGATCAGTCCTGGGTGTTCTTTGGAAGGAATGATGCTAAAGCTGAAACTCCAGTACTTTGGCCACCTCATGCGAAGAGTTGACTCATTGGAAAAGACTCTGATGCTGGGAAGGATTGGGGGCAGGAGGAGAAGGGGACAACAGAGGATGAGATGGCTGGATGTCATCACCGACTCGACGGACATGAGTTTGAGTGAACTCCGGGAGTTGGTGATGGACAGGGAGGCCTGGCGTGCTGCGATTCATGGGGTCGCAAAGAGTCGAACACGACTGAGCAACTGAACTGAACTGAAGGTCATGAAGATATTCTCCCAAACTTTCTTCTAAATCTTTATTGTTTCACCTTTTACATTTAGCTCTGCAATCCACCTGCGAATGATTCTTAAGTATGGTGTAAAGTATGGTCAAGTCTGATTTTTAAATAAGTATATTCCATTGATTCAATACCATCTACTGAAAAGACTATGTTTTTCATAACTGCTCTACAGTGTTGGGCTCTTTCTGGATTCTATTCTTCTCCATTGGTTTATTTATCCACTTTTTCACCCAGATCACAGTCTTTTTTTTTAAGTTTATTTTCTTAATTGAAGGAAAATTGCTTTACAGAATTGTATTGGTTTCTGCCAAACATCAACATAGTCAGCCATAGGTATACATACATCAAATTGGACCTTCTGAGTTCATGAATTCTTCAGTAGTGTCTAATCTGCTCTTTAACTCAACTATTGAGCTTTTTTTTCTTTTTTACTTAAAAAATTAATTTATTTAATTTGAGGCTAATTACAATATTGTAGTGGTTTTTGCCAAACATCAACATGAATCAGCTGTGGGCGCACATGTGTTCCCTATCCAGAACCCACCTCCCATCTCCCTCTCCATCCCATTCTCCAGGGTCATCTCAGTGCACCAGCCCTGAGCACCGTGTCTCATGCATCAAACCTGGACTGGCGATATGTTTCACATATGATAATATACACATTTAAACGCTACCCTCTCAAATCATCCCACCCTCGTCTTCTCACGCAGAGTCCAGAGGACTGTTCTTTACATCTGTGAATCTTTTGCTGTCTTGCATATAGAGTCATCGGTACCATCTTTCCAAATTCCATATATATGCATTAGTATACTGTTTTGGTGGTGTTTTTCTTTCTCACTTACTTCACTCTGTATAATAGGCTCCAGTTTCATCCACCTCATTAGAACTGATTCAAATGCATTTTTTAAATAGCTGAGTAATACTCCATTGTGTATACGTACCACAGCTTTCTTATCCATTCATCTTCCAATGAACATCTAGGTTGCTTCCATGTCCTGGCTATTGTAAACAGTGCTGCGATGAACACTGGGGTACACATGTCTCTTTCAATTCTGGTTTCCTTGGTGTGTATGCCCAGCAGTGGGATTGCTGTGTCATATGGCAGTTCTATTTCCAGTTTTTTAAGAAACTGTTCTCCATAGTGGCTGTACTAGTTTGCATTCTCACCAACAGTGTGAGAGGGTTCCCTTTTCTCTGCACCCTCTCCAGCATTTATTGCTTGTAGACTTTTTGTTAGCAGCCATTCTGACTGGCGTGAGATGGTACCTCATTGTGGTTTTGATTTGTATTTCTCTGATAATGAGTGATGTTGAGCATCTTTTCATGTGTTTGTTAGCCATCTGTGTGTCTTCTTTGGAGAAATGTCTGTTTAGCTCTTTGGCCCATTTTTTTGATTGAGTCGCTTATTTTTGTGGAATTGAGCTGCAGGAGCTGCTTGTATATTTTTGAGATTAATTCTTTGTCAGTTGCTTCGTTTGCTATTATTTTCTCCCATTCTGAAGGCTGTCTTTTCACCTTGCTTATAGTTTCCTTCTTTGTGCAAAAGCTTTTAAGTTTGATTAGGTCCTATTCATTTATTTTTGCTTTTACTTCCATTACTCTGGGAGGTGGGTCATAGAGGATCCTGCTGTGGTTTATGCCAGAGTGTTTTGCCTATGTTTTCCTCTAGGAGTTTTATAGTTTCTGGTCTTATGTCTAGATCTTTAATCCATTTTGAGTTTATTTTTGTGTATGGTGTTAGAAAGTGTTCTAGTTTCATTCTTTTATAAGTGATTGACCAGTTTTCCAGCACCACTTGTTAAATGATTATCTTTTCTCCGTTGTATATTCTTACCTCCTCTGTCAAAGATAAGGTTCCATAGGTGTGTGGATTTATCTCTGGGATTTCTATTTTATTCCACTGATCTATATTTCTGTCTTTGTGCCAGTACCATACTGTCTTGATGACTGTAGCTTTGTAGTATAGTCTGAAGTCAGGCAGGTTGATCCCTCCAGTTCCATTCTTCTTTCTCAAGAATGCTTTGGCTATTTGAGGCTTTTTGTATTTCTATACAAATTGTGAAATTATTTGTTCTAGTTCTCTGAAAAATACCATTGGTAGCTTGATAGGGATTGCATTGAATCTATAGATTGCCTTGGGTAATATACTTTTTTCACTGTATTGATTCTTCTGATCCATGAACATGGTATATTTCTCCATCTATCTGTGTCATCTTTGATTTCTTTCATCAGCGTTTTATAGTTTTCTATATAAGGGTTTTTTGTTTCTTTAGGTAGATTTATTCCTAAGTATTTTATTCTTTTCATTGCAATGGTGAATGGAATTGTTTCCTTAATTTCTCTTTCTGTTTCCTCATTGTTAGTGTATAGGAATTCAAGGGATTTCTGTGTGTTAATTTTATATCCTGCAACTTTACTTTATTCATTGATTAGCTCTAGTAATTTTCTGGTGGAGTCTTTAGGGTTTTCTATGTAGAGGATCATGTCATCTGCAAACAGTGAGTTTTACTTCTTCTTTTCCAATCTGGATTTCTTTTATTTCTTTTTCTGCTCTGATTGCTGTGGCCAAAACTTCCAAAACTATGTTGAATAGTAGTGATGAGAGTGGGCACCCTTGTCTTGTTCCTGACTTTAGGGGAAATGCTTTCACTTTTTCACCATTGAGGATAAGGTTTGCTGTGGTTTTATCATATATGGTTTTTATTACGTTGAAGTATGTTCCTTCTATGCCTGTTTTCTGGAGGGTTTTTTTTTTTTATCATAAATGGATGTTGAAGTTTGTCAAAGGCTTTCTCAGCATCTATTGAGATAATCATATGATTTTTATCTTTCAATTTGTTAATGTGGTGTATCACATTGATTGATTTGCAGATGTTAGAGAATATTTGCATCCCTGGGACAAAGCCCCCTTGGTCATGATGTATAATCTTTTTAATATGTTGTTGGATTCTGTTTGCTAGAATTTTGTTATGGATTTTTGCATCTATGTTCACCAGTGATGTTGGCCTATAGATTTTTGTGTGTGTGTGGCATCTTTGTCTGGTTTTAGTATTAGGGTGATGGTGGCCTCATAGAATGAGTTTGGAAATTTTCCTTTGTTTGCAATTTTCTGGAAGAGTGAGTAGGATAGGTGTTAGCTCTTCTTTAAATTTTTGGTAGAATTAGGCTGTGAAGCCGTCTGGTCCTGGGCTTTCATTTGCTGGAAGATTTCTGGTTACAGTTTCGATTTCTGTGCTTGTGATGGGTCTGTTAAGATATTCTATTTCTTCCTGGTTCAGTTTTGGAAAGTTATACTTTTCTAAGAATTTGTCCATTTCTTTCAAGCTGTCCGTTTTATTGGCATATAGTTGCTGATAATAGTCTTCTGTGTTGTCTGTTGTGATTTCTTTGTTTTCATTTCTAATTTTGTTAATTTGATCCTTCTCCCTTTTTTTCTTGATGAGTCTGTCTAATGGTTTGTCTATTTTATTTATCTTCTCAAAGAACCAGCTTTTAGCTTTGTTGATTTTGCTATGGTCTCCTTTGTTTCTTTTTCATTTATTTCTGCCCTAATTTTTATTATTTCTTTCCTCCTGGGGTTCTTCATTTCTTCCTTTTCTAGTTGCTTTAGGTGTAGAGTTAGCTTATTTATTTGACTTTTCTCTTGTTTCCTGAGGTAAGCTTGTATTGCTATGAACCTTCTCCTTAGCACTGCTTTTACTGAGTCCCGTAGGTTTTGGGTTGTTGTGTTTTCATTTTCATTCATTTCTATGCATATTTTGATTTCTTCTGTGATTTTTTGGTTATTCAGAAGCGTGTTGTTTAGCCTCCATATGTTTGTATTTTTAATAATTTTTTTCCTGTAGTTGACATCTAATCTTACCGCACAGATCACAGTCTTAATTATTTAGTTTTACAATGTATTCATATATGATTGTGTAGGTCCTTCCACTTTGCCTGTCTCCTCTGGAAACTGTTAATGAGACTATGGAGCAAGAGGAAGTCTTGCTGTTAGAGAATGTAAATTGGTACATGCACTTTGGAAAACACTTTGGCAATACATGCTGAAGAATCATATATGCTATGACCTAGCAATGCCCTTCCTATGTATATACCCAACAGAAGTGTATGCAGATGTTTACAAGAAAGCAGGTACAAGAATAATCTTAGCAACATTATTTAGGAGAACAAAAATCTTTGAATAACCCAAATGTGCATGAATGGATAAATGTATTGTGGTATCGTCATCTATACAACGTACAAATGAATGGCTCCACAGTGAGTGACCATGTCCTTCTACATCCCCTATCAGGTGAGTTGTTGTAGCTCAACCTTCTCCATAGCTCCAGTCTTGCTGGAAATTTCCTCTGTTCTTCAGACTTCGATGGATAATAGTTTCTCACTGTTGTGAGTCTATCAAAGTACACTAATCCTGTCCACATGTCTGTGTCTAGCTCCATTATGTCTCTTTATTAAGCCGTATATAATGAATTATTTTCTCACCAGGCACTGAATGATATACAAACACAAAAAAAACTTTTCACATGGATGCATAAATGTGATAATATACATAATAATATATGTGCTATATATTATACATATAATATATGTATAACATATGTTGTATAAAGCATACGAAGTTTTATACAATTCACTGTTCTAATACAATCTCTACTTTTAAAAAAAGATTATCAGATTCTAGAACCAAGAGGAATTTGAAAAAAATCAACCTAAGCAATCCCAACTTTGAGTAGGTAAACTGTTTTCACCATGTAACATATGTGCCACTGTGGCCCAGAAGAGTTAAAACCCTACTTCAGGTCTCACAGGTGTATTGGTGGCTATTTGAAGACTCAAACCCAGACCCCTGATACTGAGCCAGAGATTCTTCCTACACAGTGGTTCTTAAAGTGACTGCACTTTGGAATCACTAGGGAACTTTAAAGCATACTCATGCCTGGGTCTCACTTTCAGAGAACTTAATATAATTGGCCAGGGTGTGACTGGATATAGGAAAGTTAAGTATATATATTTCTATAATGAAATAAAACACCATTGCAGAATACCCTACAAATAAAACATGTGGCTTAATGAATTATTTTAAGGTGGACACCATCTAAACCAAAAAAATAGAACTTAGGCAAGCATTCCAGAAGCTCTTCCATGCACCCAGCAATTCCACTCCAGTATCTACCTAAGAGAAATCAAAACACACAAAAAATGTGTGCACACAAAAACTTGTATAGTTTACTCTTCAACAACTGCTGGACTTGAGGTGCCTAATTCTCAGCAGTAGAAAATCCATATATAACTTTGTAGTCTGCCCTCCAGACCTATGGTTCCATATCTGGGGAATTAACCAACCACAAATCAAGTAATACTACAGTATTTATAGAAAAAAAATGTATATCTAAGCGGACTTGAGAGCAGTTCAAACTTGTGTTGTTCAATAGTCAACTATATAATCATTTATAACAGTACTTTTCAAAAATTAATTTTTATTGGCATATAGTTACTTTACAATGTTGTGTTAGTTTCTGCTGTACAGCAAAGTGAATCATGTTGTATATACTCTCATATACACTCTTTTTTAGATTTCCTTCACACTTATGTCACCACAGAGCATTGAGCAGCATTCCGTGAGCATTTGTGCATGCTCAGTTGCTCAGTTGTGTCCCACTCTTGACAATCCTATAGAGAGTAGCCCGCCAGGCTCCTCTGTCCATGGAATTTTCCAGCTAAGAATACTGGAATGGGTTGCCATTTCCTCCAAGGGATCTTGCTGACTCGCCCACCTCTTCGGTGTCTCCTGCTTTGTTGTATAGTAGGTTCTCATTAGTTATCTGTTTTACATATAATAGTGTATATATGTCAATCCCAATCTCCTAGTTAATCCCACCTTTCCTTCCCCCCTTGGTAACCATGAGTCTGTTTTCTACATCTGTGGCTCTGTTTTTACTTTGCAAATAAGTTTATCTGTACCATTTGTCTAGACTCCACACATGAACAATATTATATAATATTTGTCTTCTCTGACTTATTTTACTCTGTATGCCAGTCCATCCATGTCACTACAAATGGTGTTATTTTCTGGGTCCTTTTTATGACTGAATAATATTCTAGATTGTAATGGCAGGTTTAGGAAGTAACAGGGATTTCTTTGGGGGATAATGAAATATTCTAAATTTGATTGTGGTGATGGATGCACAACTCTGTATATATTCTAAAAGCCATTAAATTGTACACTTTAAAAGGATGAACTATATGGCATATGAATTATAACTCAATAAAGTTGTTTTTAAAAAGTGAAAAATAAAGGAGACACTTCTGCCATATTTACAGTTAGAATACATATTTATATATAATACTTTATCTTTTAATTCTCATTTATTCATAGTTCTACAGGTAATATACTTTGAATGTTTAATATTTGCCCTTATATCAATGGGTCTCTACTTATTTTGGTGGTCTGAAGCTCCTTCTCTAATAGATTTTTCCAGGATGGGCTCCTGAGAATAGTAGTTCCTGGCTGGTCTTCCATGTTGATAATAGTTTGTCTATGTCCTTTATATCTGAAAGTTATTTTGAGGTGATATAAAACCCTTGTTTCACACTTTCTTTCCTTGAGTGTCTTATATTACTCCTTTTCTCTCTCTCTTTTTTTCTGGCATAGAGCATTGTTAAAAATATTCTGATAATCTAATTTCCTTTTCCTTAAAAATCACATGCTCTTTATTCTGGATGTTCAGAGAATTTTTATTTTCTTTGCAGTCCAGTAGTTTCTGTTGTGGCATTATTTGTTCTGGGTCAATAATCTCAACTGTGTGGCATGCTCTTTTACATGTGCAATTTCAAATCTTTTCTATATTCAGGAAAGATTTGTTGTTGTTTGTTTCATTTTTTAATTTATAGGACGTAGCTTTTGTTCTATGCCCTTGCATTGGTTTTCTCCGTTAGGACTTCCTATTGCTAAAGGAGTGTGTGTTTGCTCTCCTTTGTTTTTCTCTCTCTTTGTTTCTTTTTGATTAAAAACATTTCCTATTTTCATTTTCTATTTCTTTTCAGTATTCCTTCTTTTCCTTATTCTTTCCTGAGTTTGGTCAGCTCATTTCTGAGTTTTTCTGATTTATGTAGTTTTTTTGTGTTTTCTATAATTTTCTTAATATTTATTTTGAAACATATGTTACAACTTTTGTAAGCATGTCCTTTTGACATGCTTTTGTTGTCTTTTGGGATGTCTTATGCTTCTTATTCCTTTTTTTCTTTTAATAATTTTGGGTAGGATTTGACTTTGATACTATTTGGTTTCTAATTTTCATGTGAAATTAGTTTTCCTGAACTTATAAAGAAATAAGATGGAGTTCAGGAAAGCTTTTCTAATTTCATAGAGCTCCCTCTTCTGTTGCTTTTGTGTAGTATGCAGAAATATGGTGGTTTGCTTTCTGGGATTTTTCTGGTTCTATTCCCCTCCCCCGTTTAGATCTAGCATTTCTATTTCCATGCAGTATTTAGAACCTACTTATACTAAAAACTTATTCATTATTTACCTGAAATGTGAATTTAACTGGGCAGCCTGTATTTTTATTTGTTAAATCTGGCTATCCTAGTTGTAACCATTTCTCATGCATGTTGGCTTTGCTGTCTAGTTGTTCTGCTGCTGCTATGTCGAGATTTGTAGATGCTGAAAGACTTCGCTGGTGCTGACACTGCCAGCTTCGAGGAATCCACCACGTAGTTTTCAAATGGGATCTCCTTTCTTTTCTTCTTTCTCCGGTGAGATTGTCTTCACTTCCCTCACACATATATCTCCTCAGATAACTCATGTTCTAAACTTAGCGTCTGTTTTTCTATAGTTTTTATTGCATTCATATAGTCATATATATTATGCATATATATGGTTTCATTTTAATTTTGACAGAAACAAGATCCTGTGTACTTTTTTTCATCTTGCCTTTCTGTCAACAATATCCTAACGACATTGCTCCAAGTCACCTCATAGGACTCTATTTCCTTCTTTTTAATGACAGCATTCAGAAATGTACACGGATTGTAATTAATTCAACCATGTTTCTAGTGTTGGGCCTTCACTTCATTTATGGATTTTTATTGCTATAAAAGCATCTATAATAGACACCCTTATATAAATTCTTATATGTGAGTTCTTTTGTGTCCAAGAGGTAGAGTCTCAGGAGTATATTTACTGGGCTACAAGTGTTTCTGATTGTTGCAGGAATGAGGATTGGGTCATTCAATATCCATTGCATCCCTCTTCTAGCACACTTTCCCATAGAAGCAAGGATGGAAAACTAAAGCAAAATCCCAGACTCCAGTTAGTTTATCCAAGTTAATACACCTGTGTAGGATAAATTGTTAGAAGTGAGTTATGTGAGAATTGGTTTTGCATATCGTGGTAGAAGCATTTGATTCTTTGGGGGGAGCTTGTTGGAGTTCCTCTCTTCTGTCTTTCTCCACCCTCAAACATGTCTATAAAAAGTAGTGGTAGCAGTGGAATTTCCACTGGGACCTTTCAGAGTGAGGTTGAGTGTTTCTCCTGGCTGCATTAGCACCCCAAATTTCCTGTTTGTTAAGACAATATTTTATAACAAATCTCTCTTCATTAAAACATGCTAGAGTAGATTCTGTTGGCTAAAGCAAAGAATCCTGACTAGTAGCAGCTGTGCTTGCAGACAATTCTATGGCCGTGAAATGGGAAAGTGGGATTGGCCATTTGACCTGGTTGTCTAATCTCAGAGAATGGGTTGCTAAAATGGTGTATCATACACAGTGTTGAACAATCACTTCAACTATCATCTGTGGTTATCTGGAGTGAAAAGTACATCTTGAAGACAATACCTTAGTGATCAAAGTGGTTGCTGTGATAGACCATGTCAAGGGCATAGAAATACAAAGATTGCAACTTGGATTGGCTTTTTCAAACCATACTTAAAGAAAGAAAATGAAGTCTCTGGGTTTTAAGTTCTTGCCTCAAGGCATAGTTGCATCTTCCCCTGGTAGCTCAGTTGGTAAAGAATCTGCCTGCAGTGCAGGAGACCCAGGTTTGATCCCTGGGTTGGGAAGATTCCCCGGAGAAGGAAATGGAAAACTACTCCACTGTCCTTGCTTGAAAAATCCCATGGACAGAGGAGCCTGATGGGCTGCAGTCCTTGGGGTTGCAAAGAGTCGGGCACGACTGAGTGACTAACTAACACTTTCAGTTTCACACTTTCAAAGCATAGTTAGAGAACCAGGGAGTTCTTACATTTGTCCTAAAAGAGTCTCTTCATGTAGTCACAAATGGCTGAGTGGGTTAACATAGGCTGAACCTATAGTCTTGTCTAATCTTTTCGGCAAAAGTTAGGGCGTCAACTAGGTGGTACTATGAGATTGGAATGAGGAAGCTGGAGGATCTGGCTGATACCAAGTACATTAGACTCTACTGAGCTTCTCTTGATGGCAGAAGGAGCCCTCTTCCTTGCTTTTGTCTGATGTGCTGATTTCTTCCCCGGTTGAAAAACCTTTCTTATGACTTTACTTGAGATAGTTTCCTGGCAAGTGAGTGGAATTCTGCACACACTCCTTCTATCCCCCTCTAATTACATTCAGGCAAATAAGTCATATTGTCCCATGTCCCAGGGGACCAATTAAAAGTCCAAGATTACTTAGCAAGATAATTGCAAAATTTTGCTAATTTATTTTGACACAAAATGGATAATACATATGAACACAGAATTCAACAGATTAGGGACATAATTCTACATTGGCCTAAGTTTATTTAATTTTAGAAGATTTAACTGCTTGGTTGGTTGATTAAAACCTAGGATGGCTTATGCTACATGAAGCTGAGATAACAAAAACTCTTCAATATAACATAGAGAAATCCAAAGACTTTGGTATTTGGTATTATAGAGTGGATTTATTAAATGTGGATTTATCATTCACTCATCTAATTAAGAAGGCTGAGCACTGAAAAACTGATGCTTTTGAATTGTGGTGCTGGAGAAGACTGCTGAGAGTCTCTTGGACAGCAAGGAGATCAAACCATTCAATCCTAAAGGAAATCAACTCTGAATATTCATTGGAAGGACTGATGCTGCAGCTGAAGTGCCAATATTTTGGCCACGTGATGCTGACTCTTTGAAAAAGACTTGATGCTGCGAAAGACTGAGGGCCAGAGGAGAAGGGGACGACAGAGAATGAGACTGTTGGATGGCATCACTGACTCAACAGACATAAGTTTGAGCAAACTCAGGGAGATAGTGAAGGAGAGTGAAGCCTGGCGTGCTGCAGTTCATGGGGTTGCAAAGGGTTGGACTTGACTTAGTGACTGAACAACAATAACACCACTTAATTAAATCGCTCAAGAAGTCTCAGAGGACATTCCCTTCATTATGGCGTAGAAAAATACACTGATGTGGAGAGCCCCATATCTTTAAAAGAAACCATAGTAGCTGTCCTCTGTAAGCTGTGGATGAGATGAGAGAAACCATAGTAGCTGTCCTCTGTAAGCTGTGGATGAGATGAGATACTCTGCTATTGAAATGCATTCCTTGATTTCAGTGGAGATAATCGTATCTCAGAATGGCAGAGGCTATAGAGTGGCACGTGACCAACAGAAAAGGATAAACATGGCTACCATAACAGGCAGCAGGGCTAGAGCAGTCATCAGAACAGTCTGACCCACAGAAAACTTTAATAATGCCTGAAGCAGGGTATTCAAGGCCAAAACAGACAGCCCACTAAAGTTCTACTTAAATTGTAATAACAGGAAACAAACAAACAAACACAACTTTAGGTATATGAAGAGAGTCCTGCCATAAGCTGTCACAATGAAGACTCGTGGCCTCTTATCCGTTTTCTGTTTCTGAATCTGTTCAGTCCCAGGACCCCTTGATTGAAGGAAAAATCAGGAACCCTCATGGAAGGACCATGTGATAACATAGATACACACAGAGCTCTTTTTCTTAGTCTTCCTAAAAGGGACTCATGCTTCTTTACTGTGGCAACTGTAGCTAGGGAAAGAGAAATACCCAGACCTCTTGGGAATTATTTAGTTACTGGCTCAGAGCCAGAGTTAATCCCTAAGGAACCAGTCACCCTGTGGTCTACCCCAGTCAGGGTGTGGCTTGTGCGAGCTATGTGATGTAGTTTGCTAATCATTCTTCTCACAATGGCTCAATGAGTCTTCAAATCCACCTGTTCTTTCTGTTTTGATGGCAAAATATTTTAATTTTACATAAGGCTATTTCCTGTCACCCTGTAGACACAAGATGGAAAAGAATCTGCATGCATGTGTTCTGGCAGACCAGGAGAATGAAGTGTGCGTATACATACATGCATATACACACACGTGCATTTTAATGATCAGATCCATACTTTCAGAGGAGAAAATGGCAAGCCACTCCGGTGACCAAAACCATCCCAAAGAAAAAGAAATGCAAGAAGGTTGCAAAGTGGTTGTCTGCAGAGACTTTACAAATAACTGAGGAAAGAAGAGAAGCAAAAGGCAAGGGAAAAAAAGAAAGATATACCCAAATGAACGTAGAGTTCCAGAGAACAGCAAGGAGAATGAGCAATGCAAACAAATAGAGGAAAACAACAGAATGGGAAAGGCTATAGATCTGTTCAAGAAAACTGGAAATACCAAGGGAACGTTTCTCACAAAGATGAGCATGATCAAGGATAGAAATGGTAAGGACCTAATAGAAGCAGGAGAGATTATTAAGAAGAGGTGGCAAGAATACACAGAAGAATTATACAAAACCAATCTTAATGACCCAGATAACCACAATGGTGTGGTGACTCACCTAGAGTTGGACATTCTGGAATGTGAAGTCAAGTGGGCCTTAGGAAGCATTACTATGAACAAAGCTGGTGGAGGTGGCAGAATTCCAGCTGAGCTATTTAAACTTCTAAAAGACGGTGCTGTTAAATGTTGCACTCAATATATTAGCAAATTTGGAAAACTCAGTGGTGGTGACAGGACTGGAAAAGGTCAGTTTTCATTCCCATCCTGAAGAAGGGCAATGCCAAAGAATGTTCCAACTATCATACAATTGCACTCATTTCACATGCTAGCAAGGTTATGCTCAAAATCCTAGGCTTCAGCAGTACATGAACCGAGAACTTCCAGATGTAAAAGATGGATTTAGAAAGGGCAGAGGAACCAGAGATCAAATTGCCAACATTCACTGGATCATGGAGAAAGCAAAGAAATTCCAGAAAACTATCTACTTCTGCTTCACTGATTACACCAAAGTCTTTGACTATGTGGATCACAACAAACTGTGGAAAATTCTTAAAGAGATGGGAGTACCAGGCCACTGTGCCTGTGTCCTGTGAAATCTGTATGTAGGTCAAGAAGAAACAGTTACAACCAGACATAAACAACTATCTGGTTCAAAATTGGGACAGGAGTACAATAAGGCTGTATATTGTCACCCTGATAATTTAACTACTATGCAGAGTGCATCATGCAAAATGCTAGGCTGTATGAATCATAAGCTGGAATTAAGATTTCAGGAGAAATATCAACAATTTCAGACATGCAGATGATACCACTCTAAAGGCAGAAACCAAAGAGGAACTAAAGGGCCTCTTAAAGGGAAGGAGGAGAGTGAAAAAGCTGGCTCAACACTCAAAAAACAAAGATCATGGCACCTGGTCCCATCACTTCATGGCAAATAGAAGGGGAAAAATGAAAACAGTGACAGATTTTATTTTCTTGGGCTCCAAAATCACTGTGGGTGGTGACTACAACCATAAAATTAAAAGATGCTTGCTCCTTGGAAGAAAAGCTATGACCAACCTAGACAGCATATTAAAAAACAGAGACATCACTTTGCTAACAAGGATTCATATAGTCAAAGCTGAGGTTTTTCCAGTAGTCATGTACGGATGTGAGACCTGGACCATAAAGAAGACTGAGCACTGAAGAATTGATGTTTTCGAATTCTTGGTGGTGCTGGAGAAGGCTCTAGAGAGTCTCTTGGACTCCAAGGAGATCAAACTAGTCAATCCTAAAGGAAATCAACCCTGAATATTTATTGAAAGGACTGATGCTGAAGCTGAAGCTCCAATACTTTGGCTACCTGATGCAGAGAACTGACTCACTGAAAAAGACCCTGATGCTGGGAAAGATTGAAGGCAAAAGGACATGGGACAGCAGAGAATTAGATATTTAGAAAGCATCACTGATTCAATGGACATGAATCTGAGCAAACTCTGGGAGACAGTGGACGACAGAGGAGCCTGGCATGCTGTGGTTCATGAAGTCACAAAGAGTCAGACATGACTTAGTGACTGAACAACACCACCAAATAGTTGCTGTATTTCATATTATCGTTCATTCCATCAATTCTTTTTTTTTTTTTAACTCTGTTTGAAAGTAGTTCATCTAGTTCTCTACTTGCATATTATACCCAACTATTGTTCAACACATACATTTGACCTCTTGCTTCTGCTACAAATATCATCCTAGAAATTACTGGATGCCTTATACTTGGTCATGGTATTCTGCGCAACGTTGTCTCTAGCTGAGAAAGAAGAAGACAGTGGCCTAGTACTTATAGAAACTGGTGGTCTTATCATGTATCTCATTGGCCCGAAATAGCTGAGCTTATAGAATAGTTAACTGGTCAATTAAAACTCAGTAACTTGGGACTTCCTTGGTGGTCTAGTGGTTAAGAATCTGCTTTGCAGTGCTGGGGGCCAAGTTCGATCCCTGGTTGGGAACTGAGATCCCACATGCCATAGACCAACTAAGCCTGCATGTCACAACTAGAGATTCCGTGTGACTCAACAAAGGTCCTGCATGCTACAACTAAGACCTGACATGGCTAAGTAAAATTTTTTTAAAAGGCCTCAGTTAGTGAACCAGCTGGCAAACAACTGGGGCAGTCAAGAGAAAGCGTGTAATATACATACTCCGAACTAGTAACTAATATTTAATACTCTCTTTTCTACAGTCAAAATGCATGGATCTGAGAGCCAAAGGTGTGAAAATTGTAGTGTTACTTCTCAAAAGTACATCCAAACTGTTTCCTGTTCTTCCATCATTGGCGCTATTGGTTTAGTGGTCTTAGTATCCAAGGAATGAGCGTTACCACCATTGGTCAAACAAGGGTTCCACTGAATTGAAAGTCAAAACTGTCATCTGACGGTTTTGTGCTCTTTATACACCTGGATTAACAGGCCAAAAAGGAGGTTAGTGTTCGACTGCAGATTACCAAAGGGAAATAATATTATCAAAGAGAACCAGGAACACTGCCACAACACGGAGTGAGAAAATATGTCTGGAACACAAGTAATCCTCTGGAACACTTCCTAACAGTGACATATGCTGCAATAAAAGTCAGTGGAAGATTATAACACCTTTCTGGGAAGGACCCCTCAGCAATGGTGGTTTGGGTCACCCCAAGGGTGAAAAGCGAAGTGAAGTCGCTCGGTCATGTCCAACTCTTTGCGACCCGTGGACTGTAGCCCACCAAGCTCCTCCGTCCATGGGATATTCCAGGCAAGAATACTGGAGTGGGTTGCCATTTCCTTCTCCAAGGGTAAAAAACCCAGCTGGCTGAGATGTGCACTGAAAGGGAACATGAAATGGACGTTATAGAATCATTCTAGTGGTGTGACTTGTGCTCAGCTACAAGAGTGGGGTACTAGGAGTCATCTCATTTTCCTCACTTTATGCATGTGTGTGTGTGTGCGTTAGGTGCTCAGTCAGGTCTGACTCTGCAACCCCATGGACTGTAGCCTACCAGGCCCTTCTGTCCATGGATTTCTCCAGGCAAGAATACCGGAGTGGGTAGCCATTCCCTTCTCCAGGGGAACTTCCTGACCCAGGGGTCAAACCTGGGGATCTGCACTGCAGGCAGATTCTTTTCTGTCTGAGCCACCAGGGAAACCCTCCCATTAGGCATCTGCATGTGCAATTACTTATGTGTGAATAAATATCTTTTTAGAGCTATCCATCTTAATTTTCCTTGTATCTTTCTTCTACTGTTTTATATAACACAAATGCTTTGTTATCTGATGTTGGGTAACAAACCACCTCAAAGTTTAGTGGCTTAAAACAAAACCAATTTATTACCTTCCACAATTCTATGAGTTGACTGGGTTGTTCTGATTCATGTAATATGTGAGCTAGACTATATCTTTTCAATAATTAAGTTGACCAGAGTCATTTCTATTGCTTATATTCAAGAAAGACCAGTTGGAACGGAAATTGTTCCTTGAGAGTGTGTTCCAACCAAAAGGCCCTTCATGAAATACGGTATTTGCACTAGATCATCTGACCAAGATAAGGCAAAAGGCAGTGAGACTCCAATTGACACTGGGGGAGAGGAAAGTAGTAGCTCATGGAACTCAGTGGAGAAGCAGAAAATTCCTATGGTAGCATGTGCCTAGAATGAAGACCAGAGCTTGGGTACCTGAACCAAGTGGTCTTAGCGGTGGAGATGGATACTATTAATAAGTAGGAACTCAACAATATGGACTTCCTCTTCCTAAATTTGATCTGCCTACCACCACTGTTATGCATTTAAATGCTGACAGTAGCATCTAGTTGTGATCCAGTAGTACAGTAACAACCCTCAAGCAGATCAGTGAGTTGAGATGATAATTTTGTACTTACAAAATTAGGAATAGAAACTTTTTGCATAGTCTATGTTGTCCTCATTGATTTATCATATACTAAAACTATTATTACGTATATATTTACATATATACACAGGGAGACACATGTATATGTGTATAAAACAAAACTTCTCTCTATATATGCCACATATAAACTTTTAAAATTTCTTTAACTGATTATGAAAATGAAGCTATCAGTGGATTAAGTTAGCCATCAATGGAAATGACTCATCCTAAGGGAGAGTTTGCCACCAGGAGTCAACTACAGTTTGGGATCATCTTCCCCTCCAGCCACTCAAGCACCTGAGATGCACTCTACTTTCTGCTCACCTAATACCCCCAGGAGCCAGATGAGAGGGGAAATGAAAAGTTCCCCAGTAGCCAGACATCTTTATCAACTTCGGTAAAACCAAACTTATTCTGAAGTTCTATTCAGAAACTTTTGACCAGCTACCTCAATTCAGTCTCCATTTGTTTCATTCAACAATGCAAAACAGACAAAATTCCTTCTCTCATGGAGCTTGCATCCTGCTGGCAGCAGTGAGTTGGGGTGGTAATAAATAAGACATCAACAGATTTTGGGGTGGCGATAAGCACTAAGAAGAAAAATAAAGCATGGGTAAGGTGTGGGTGTATTGGGTTACTACAGAAGGCCTCTCTGATAAAATGAGCAGAGACTTTGTGGTTGTGTGTTCCAGCCGTGGGAATAGCAGGTGCAAGGGCCCTGAGGCGGGTGTGGACTTTGCATACGGTGCAACAGTGAGGAGGCCAATGTGGCTGGAGTGGTGTAAGCAAAAAGGATGGGCAGAAGTTTAGATCTGGAGATATCCAGGTGGGAGCCAGATCATGTAGGCTCTTTCAGGCCTTCTGAGTGAAGTTGAAAGCCCTTGTGGGGTTTTGCATAGAGACATGAAATGCTCAGATTAAAGATTTAACTTTAGACCACTGTTGTTCCCCTGTAGAGAATGGTCTTTGACGGAAACTAGTTCCATACCTCTAAGTTTCTTCATTTTCAGCCACATCTACAAAGGAGAGCTCCTCCCATTTCTTCTTGCGGCAGGGCTTTCCTCTGCATATTTTTGCAAATCTTTAGCTTCTCTTCCTGCTGACTTCCTTCTTCCAAACCTGTCCCACAGTTGTTGAAAATCTTCCCTTGCCCCCGCAGCTCCTCACATCATTCTACCCTAAACTGATATCCAGTTTGCTTCTGTGGACACATGTGTCCTTGTCGCCTCTACAGGGAAGGTTGACCCATGTTCTACTTACAATTCAGCTAGGAGTTGGGGTGTGCCCGCTTCTCCTGCCCTACTGGAAGCTTCTATATCATAAGGTTAAACAGGAAGGGGCATAGACTGCATAGTCAGACTGGACTTGGAGCCGAACTTTACCCCCTCTTACTGACTCGGTTATATTGGGCAAATTGTTTAACTTACTGACTTTGGTTTCCTCATCTGTAAACTCCTTTGCCAAATTGTGAAGATTAAAGGAGGCAATGATTGTAAAATACTGGCTTCCCTGGTGGCTCAGAGGTTAAAGCGTCTGCCTCCAAATGAGGGAGACCCGAGTTCAATCCCTGGGTTGGGAAGATCCCCTGGAGAAGGACATGGTAACTACCACTCTAGTATTCTTGCCTGGAGAATCCCATGGACAGAGGAGCCTGTCCATGGGGCTACAGTCCACAGGGTCGCAAAGAGTCGGACACGACTGAGCGACTTCACTTCACTTCATCATAGTGCCTGGTACTCAAAGAACCTTAGATTTCCCTTCCCCCTGTCCCTTGGATGTTCATATTGCTCTCCTTGTCACTCATCTGGGTGGTGTGCAGGGAGAATGTGGCATCTGATCAATCTTCTCTCTAATCCCGCTTCTGTCTCCATCCTAGGAGGTTTTAATGAGCACATAAGGAGACCCGTTTTAGGAACGCACTATTATACCACACCTGAAGCCTTTTCAGCTCCTGTAGCCACACCCTGGACTTTTTAAACACCAATGACTTGGTCTCCAGCCAAAGTCTGCTCTTTCTCCACTCACCCCTTGATGGCATCTCAGCATCATGTGCACTCAGTCTCCAGGTGCTTCTTCTCCAAGCCTGACAGCTGCGTCCTGGGATGCCACCTTCTCCCCACTTGGCTTAGATTTCCTCCTGCGGATCAGTCAGTGAGAGCTTTCGACTTCAGGCAAAAGAAGCTGGCTCTAGATAGCTGCAGCAGAAAAGGAACCTCCTAGAGAGATTGTGTAGGGTTCTTAGAACCAGTGGGAAAGCTGGAAGACAGGTTTAGAAAAGGGTTGGTATCATATATTAGGTTTATCATTCAATAAATATTTATTACTTCTCGTCCATCAACCTCCACGGGAGAAATATGAAGTGGATGGGCCCATGTGATTTGCTTTGGTCAATAAAGTACAGAAAGAATGCCTGTGGCCTTAAGAAGGACTGGTATTTCCACTCACCTCTGAGAGCTTCCTACCTCCAGCCTGGAAGGAGAATCCTTTGGGCAACCTGCTATTTTCAGTTTCTTTCTTTCCTTTGGGTCAGTTTTCTCAGCATACCAGTATACTCTCCCATATTAAAAAACTCCAAATTCCCATATTTCTTTTCCTGCCCTAGCTACTACCTCATCAATTTCCTTCCTTTCATGGCCAAATTCCTCCTTTCTATACTCAATATTTTACCTTCCTCACCCCCAATCATTTCTCAACTTCTGGATCTGGAATTTCCTCTCACCATCCCATCAGAATAATTTCTTGTGCAAGTTACGAATAAATGTCTTGATGCCGATTTCAATAGACACTTTTCAGTCCTTATTTTATCTTTCTGCTGTATTTGATCCTGTTGGTTTCTCCAGTCTTAAAACTCTTTGATGTCTCGTTTTCCATGAAATAGGTCTTTTTCTGTTTTTTTTTCCTATCTCCCTGGCAGTTCCTTCTTAATCTGCGTTCTCTTTTTCCTCTTTTGGGGATGTGTATATTGGCACATGTACTTGCATTATGACTGCCTTTAACATATACACTTCTTGTCAGTAGTACACACCTCCCTCTTTCTTGAGTCCTAGACCTGTATATACAACTGCTAACTGAACATCCTTCCTGGATATCTCTCAGGCAACTAAAACTCAATATGCTCATAATTGAACACATGATTTTCTCCTTCAGGCCTGCATCTTCCTACTTCTACACTTGATCTTATCCAAAAGGCCGAGAAATGATGCATCTTCCTACTTCTATCATCAACTCAGTAACCCAAACCAAAATCTGGGATTTAGCTTTACTGTTTCCTTTCCACATCAGTCACTAGATACTATTGATGTTGCTCCTTATGTAGCTTTTGCATCTATTTTCTCCTCTCCTTTTCTACACCACTGTGTTCTTTCAATTATCATCTAAAGTACTGTTGTAACTTCCTTAGGGGATCTCCTCTTTTTCATCAGGGTTTTCTTCACATCATCAGATGCTTTTATTTCTAAGGATAATGGGTGAAAAGATACAGGGACATCTTTGTATAACCCAAAGATGCAACCATTTGTTTAAAGGATGCTGTAGGTGAAGGATGATTTCAGTTTATTCTCTGAAAATCTCAGACTCAGGTTTGTCTTTCAGACTGTCCACTTGGAATATGAAAGCTAATGGACAGGCTTAAACACTTCAGATGTAGACTTTGGGATAGCTTGCCACCAGCTAATAGATCTACCAGTAATCACTTTCTCACTTACACATAACTTTATACAGTCTTGATGAGTCATCTTTGGAGAAAGTAAGGCACTGTATACAATCATAGCAGAAGGAATCAATGAGAATTCTGCTATACTGACCAGTCCCAGTCTTGGTTCAAACACTATAGATAGCAACAGCAATTAAAGTGACTTAAAAAAACAATTGTGGTAAAAATCACAGAACACAAAACCTACCCTCTTAAAATTTAAGTACAGTATGTTATGGTTAACTCTATTACAAGAATTACTTAAGTTCCCCAATTCATAATTTTATTACTGGTTTCATGAAAAATATCCCATGATTGAGTCCAGGGATGTTTTGAAAATGAAATACAAGCAAGACTGGACATTGATTTCAAAGGGGCAAGTCTGGTTAAGTGGCCCTATTGACTGTAAGTCCTCTGAAGGCAGAGAAAGTGTCATTCAGTCTCTGTTACTCTAATATCTGGCAAAGTGATTGGCGTTTAGTAGCTGGTCAATAACTATTTGTTGAGTAAATGCCATTGGAGACTTGGGGCTGATCCAGAGCCACCAATGTGATAAGGCATAGCCTCAGGTCTGACAGGGAGCTAAAGAGGGACATAATTTGATTAGCTGTGTTGTAACCTGATTATCTGGGGGTAATCTGCTTTTGTATACTTTTTCCCAATTAAAAACAAAAGCTTGAACTTTTAAATGCTTCAGTTTGAAAAGTGAATCCTTTGATGGGAGAAAGTCAGCTGACCCTGCAATTTGAAGTAGCCCCCCGAGTTTCATCTTTCCTGGGCAGTAGGCTCAGCTTATGACTCCTGTCACTGCCATACTCGCCTACATGCTTCAGATGTCCTGTCTCAGTGGTCATTGGAGACTCTTTCCATGGATTTCCTTTAGCACCGCTCTGGCAAGCTGGAGATTAATAACAGTTTTAGACTGAAACTTCACCAGCCTCTGGCTCCAGGTAAGTCCAAGTTAATGGTAATCTCCCAGTTCGTTCTGTTCCTTCTTCAAACAGTCCCTCATCTCCCCTTTGTCCTCAGGTGGGGGTGGTGATATTAAAAGTATTTCAACATCTGGAATGGTGACATTCAAACCACAAGCTTAGGATATAATAGGCATTAGCCTATTTTCCATCCTAGGAAGGTAGGTCTGGGGTAGCAGAAGGTAATGGGAGTGAAGATGAGAAGGGTGCTTGAAGCCCTGGCTAATTACCAGTGAATATGGAAATATCTCAATATTCTAACAACCAATATAGCTGTACCTGTACACATCAGATGAGTATCAGCCCTGCTTCCAGATTTTTCTGGAAGTTGGCAGTCTGTCATTCATGACTTTCCCAAGAAGCCCAGCTAGCTGTCATGTGATGGGTTCAGGGCATTGTTGCCTCCAGCAAGGGAGAGCCTCCCCCATGGTTACACTGCCTTATCTGGGCATGGCTGTAGTGTCTCCTGGGTTGTTCATCTCTGGAACACTAATTCCCCCACTAGACACTATAATTGTTTCTGCTATCGCCTGATAGGCCCTGTGGTCTTCAGTGGGCATGAAACTTGCCTTGGGCATTTCTGGACCTCACCACCAAAGTCTGGAAGCCCTCATATCTGATTTTCCAGATATCTATAGTAGAATTGATGAGAATGTGGCTTGCTCCTTTTAAATTCCTTTTGTGAGAGGATCACTAAAATAGCATTCATTTATTCATTCACTGGACAAATATTAAGGGCAACTATATAGCAGGCATAATTCCAAGTGTTAAGGTTGTGAAAAATATAGGGTCTCTGCTTTCATGAAGTTTATATTCTAGTGGGTAGAAGCAAAAAACAGACAAACATATACAACGTTAGCTAATGACTGATGTATTAATAATAAGGAAAATAAAGCAGAGTGGAGAATGGAGGAGGAGGTGGGGATATAGATGCCATCTTAGATGATCAGAAAAGACCTCTGATGTCTGAGGTCTTTTTACTTTTAATAAAGTAAAAGAGTCTGCATATATCTGGGGGGGAGGGGGTAGCAAATGCAAAGGCCTTGTTGTAGTTTGCATGTGATTTGTGTTTTGTGGTTTTAATGAATCCAATGTTTTTCACTTTTTACTGAATTCTGCCTTTTGCTTTACATTTGAACTCTCCCTAGTAGATAAGTTTTTGTTTTTTTCGCCTCTGTTTATCCAGAAAAGGAGAAGGAGAAGAATAAAGGAGGTGGAGGGGTGTGAGGCAACAACAGTGACTATGGGAGGGGAAGGGAGGGCATGATGCCCTTAACCCTGTTTTGCTGCTTCCTGGCTCCAGGAGTGGGCATGACCTATGAGCGGGCAGGTCTAGTCTAAGCAGACTCAATCTTGTGGGCACATTAGACATGTGTTGTAGGAATCCAAACCATTTATAATTGGCAAATTCCAATGTTTTATGTACTCATTTGTGTAGTCCTGCTATAGGAAGTGTTAGTCAGGAACATGAACTGTCAGTCTCAGCTGTCAGAGCCTTTGTTCAAGGTGTATGAGTAGTTCTCACCTTCCCCATAGATATTCTAACAACCAACAATTCCACTTGTCTTTTTCCATTCTTTGGAACCCCGCCTCAATAGATGGCTATCACAGATAATAATGACTTTTTTTTAGTACAATATCAGTATCTAATTTACACTTAACATTTTTAGCTAAAACCCTTTGCCACAATCTCAGCAAGTATGTAAGGTAAACTTATTATGTATCTATTTACTCAATCTATAAACAATATTTGCACAGCACTCTTCGCCAGGACTGGAGTCACTACAAAGTATTATGGCTGATAAAAGTGTGTGTGTGTATGGTTTCTTTCTTTCTTTTTTTAATATTTGTTTATTTATTTTTGGCCGCACTGAGTCTTCGTTGCTGCTCAGAGGCTTTCTCTAGCTGTGGCAAGCAGGGGCTACTCTCCGGACTCTAGTTGTGGTGAGCAGGCTTCTCGTCGTGGCTTCTCTTGTTGAGGAGCACAGGCTCCAGAAGCATAGGCTTCAGTATTTGCGCTGCACAGGCTTGGTTGTCTCTTGGCATGTGGAATCCCCCCGGACCAGAGATGGAGCCTGAATGCCCTGCATTGGCAGGTGGACTCTCAACCACTGGACTCCAGGGAAGCCACGTGTATATGCTTTCTGATGTCTCCAAACTTCTCTGTACTATCTCTCCTCTATAAGACCTCAAACATCTGTCAAAGGTGGCTATGGTGGGAGTTGGAACTAGGACTTAGGAGGCACAGTGTGAACAGAATCGCCACTCTCTTTTTGTGACTAAAGCCCTCTGCTTTTGCATTGACTGCATTCTTACCTAGTTTCTTCTTTCCCAGAGAAACAGAAAGCTCTGAATCTTCATTTGGGCAAAAGTTGAATTCCCTAAAGAGATAACAGTATGGAGAACCTAGGGAATAGGAAGAATCTGAATGATGAGGCTTGGTTTTTAATCTTACCATGGTGGGGGCTAGGTTTCTCTGTGCTTTCTGGGAAAAAGCATTCTTAGCTCCTGTCCTGTCTTCTTATGGCAGCACCACCTTTAACACTGGCTACTACTACTGCTCGGAGAAGGCAATGGCGCCCCACTCCAGTACCCTTGCCTGGAAAATCCCATGGGCGGAGGAGCCTGGTGGGCTGAAGTCTATGGGGTCACTAAGAGTCGGACACGACTGAGCAACGTCACTTTCACTTTTCACTTTCATGCATTGGAGAAGGAAATGGCAACCCACTCCAGTGTTCTTGCCTGGAGAATCCCAGGGACAGGGGAGCCTGGTGGGCTGCCGTCTATGGGGTCGCACAGAGTTGGACACGACTGAATCGAGTTAGCAGCACTACTACTGCTAGAAGGAAACATCAACAGGGGTGCTTGCTTAGCCACAGAAGGATTGATGACAGGAGATGGCATTCCTACTTCTAGCACAGTGCCTTGAACCTACAAAGCAATCAGTCTTTGATCGAGAGATTTGTGCTTCAGAGCGGAAACCAGAATTCTAGCAACTGGGAATGCTCCCCACTCATAAGTTTAAAATCAGCATAGAGCTTACAGAGTTTCTTTAGTTTAATATTTCAGCACTCTCCGGCCAGTGATCCTTGGAAACACATCTATAGTTAAAGGAAAGTTGGATTTATTATTTGTTGCACCAAGGCAGAACACACATCACGTGAAATTAAAGAGTACCTCAGTAAGAAGATGTAAGGATCTACAGAATTTGGGCTTGTGTCAGTGATTTTGAGGAAGGTTCAGAGAAACAGGGCTTTACTCTGAATCAGATGATGTCAGGACAAGGGAATAATTCTATGACTGAGTACATTAATGAATCTTATCTAGAAGAACGGAGTGAGGCTAGAGCTATAATTGATAAAACAGTAGCAGTCGGCCAAATTAGTTGGAAAAGACATGTTTAGTATGTCTATGGTTTGCACAGTAACAGTGTTTCTGTCTGTGCTTAGACAAGTGGTCTTGTTTTTTGTCTCCCCTCATCACAGTCACAGAGTGACCTTGTGTGATACTGGTATTCTAAGAAATTGATTATGCTCAGTAGGAAAGTATCATGGCATAGCTTCAACTGACAGGCCAGCTCCTAACAGCACTGAGGCTTAGTTATACTAATAACTAGTCAGACCAGTTTCCTGATCCAGAGGTTTCTTTTCTTAGTGCCTCTTCCCAACAATTTGAGTCAGAGGAAAAGCTAGCCCATGGGATGTTAATACATTATATTCAGATTTCTTTTCTTTTTACTATTACTGAGATTCTGCTGAGTCGGAAAACGGGCTGTAGTTGGACTAGGGTTAATCTCTCCTCATACTCCTGTTGTAGGATAAGTTATTGAATCATATGCTATGACAATGACTGTGTAGTAACATTTAGTACTCTGGACAGGGTACAGTGAACAACTGCAAACAAAGGCAGTTACCAGCAACAAAATGCTTAGTCACATTCGTTGTAAGTCTGGAAGTCAGAGGCCCAGATTATAAAACCCTGGCAGTGAAAACAAAGCCCAGAATAACCCAGCTGACTCTGTTTTAGGTTTTATCTTTTAGCCATGTTCTACTACCCTGAAGGGTACCGACGCAGGAATAAGTATTGCTGAACACAAACTCCCCTGTGGCTAGCTATGAGGAAATCAAGGCCTATATGACTGTCCATAAAAACTCTGGCTGATGTATTCAAATTTAATTGGTTGAGCTTCTAAAGTAGAAGTTCAGTCATTTATAATGTCTGCTAAGGTCATGGGAAATGCCGGGCTGGGTGAATCACAAACTGGAATCAAGATTGTTCAGAGAAATATCAGTAACCCCAGATATCACCCTAATGGCAGAAAGTGAATAGGAACTAAAGAGCCTCTTGATGAAGGGTAAAGAGAAAAGTAAAAAAGCTGGCTGGCTTAAAACTCAACATTCAAAACACGAAGATCATGGCATCTGGTCCCATCACTTTATGGCAAATAAATGGGGAAACAATGTAAATAGTGACAGCTTTTCATTTTCTTGGGCTCCAAAATCACTGTGGACAGTGACTGTAGCCATGAAATTAAATGACGCTTGCTGCTTGGAAGAAAAGCTATGACCAACCTAGATAGCAGAGTAAAAGGCAGAGACATCACTTTGATGAGAAAAGGTCCATCTAGTCAAAGCTATGGTTTTTCCAGTAGTCATGTATGGATGTGAGAGTTGGACCATAAAGAAGGCTGAGTGCTGAAGAATTGATGCTTTTGAATTGTGATGCTGGAGAAGACTCCTGAGTTCCTTGGACAGCAAGGAGATCCAGCCAGCCAATCCTAAAGGAAATAAGTCCTGAATATTCATTAAAAGGACTGATACTGAAGCTGAAGCTCTAATACTTTGGCCAACTGATGTGAAAAGCTGATTCATTGGAAAAGATGCTGGGAAAGATTGAGGGCAGGAGGAGAAGGGGCAACAGAGGATGAGATGGTTGGATGGCATCACTGACTCAATGGATATGAGTCTGCACAAACTCCGAGAGACAGTGAAGGACAGGGAAGCATGGCGTGCTGCAGTTCATGTGGTTGCAAAGAGTTGGACATGACTTTTCAGTCGCCAAGTCTTAATAACACAGTCAGAGAAAAACGTTTGCAGCATCTTTTTCAGTTGTATTAATTTTGGGGTGGGAATTTCATTCACTGAGGACATACACAGAGAAAGTCAGCTTTCCCTCCTGGGAGTTCTCCCAAGTTGTCTGTGAGTCTCTGCTTGCCTCATTTGCTTGGTTTCTGGATATCTTTCTCAGGGAAATATGAGCCACTGGAGGACTGATCATTTTAAGCATCTGAAAACCTCTATTAGATTCAATATACAGGGTAAGTTAGTAGGAGTGGATAAGCCTGACATTCATGTAAGAAGCAGTACTCTAGTAGGGGTACAGACTATACTGGGAGTACAAGTGTCATTAAGTGTATCGGGAGCAAGTCAGTAGTTTGTCCCTCAAGATGGGCAGATTTCTTGGTTAAGTAAAATAGGTTTCTGCAAAGTGGGCTCCAGTATTTCTGAAGAGAACAAACTGACTATTGGCGCAAGGATAGCCCCAATATTAGTTGCCATTCCTGAAGAGCTAGGTTTTTCTAATAAGGTTGTAATACCCTCAGAGAAGCCTGACAGGTTACAGTACCTGGGGTCACAAAGAGCTGGACATGACTGAATGATCTTCACCCTCAGAGAAACATTTTGTTGAGGTGTGGATCAAGGTCTGATTTTTACAAGATTGAAGTTTGGGATTAATTACATGAGAAAAGCTTAAGAACCAGAAGGGGCCTATAGAAGAAAATCTACACTATGAAGTGCTTAGAAGTGCAGCTACTGAATTTTGTCAATAGCCAGTTTAATTAAGAGCATAGCTATGGTTTGAGAAATATATACGAGTATTGCTTTTCTTAAGCAGCAGAAAAGTACAGGGAGTCAAAAGTAAAAAGATGCAGGTAAGGTAGATCATATTGAGAAATCACTTTGTTAGTTGTCAAAGTACAATAATAGGCAAGATTAGCGGTAGGGTGAAGGATGCTGAAGAATCAGAAAACTAATCTTGTTTTGTTGTCATGGGCATAAGCTGTCCACTTCTATAATCAGCCGCTTCTGGAGAATTCCCAAGAATCTTCAGTTTGAGGTCTTCTAATGGAATGGACATCCTGTAGTCAGGAAAAAATGATGCTTATATTTTTGGCTGGGAGACATGGACCCAAGATCAATGCCTTGGAATTTCACTGGTGGTCCACTTGTTAGCAGTACCTAATAAGGTCTTTCCCATTGAGGTTCAAGGGAAGTTTTCTTCTGATATTTTTTCAGAAAGATCAAATTTCCAGGTTTCAGATCATGCAAAAGTTACTTAGGTGGATGCTTTGGAAATGCAGATTCTACCTATTGTTGATACAGCAGGAATTATTATGTGGGCCCCTGGAGCAATTAGTCATATCAGATTGTATCAGGGTAGAATTTAGTATTGAAAGTGGTTCCTAAACACAGGAGGCAGCCTATCGTTAATTCAGAAGGAGATATATGTATCCCAGAGAGGTTCATATTATTGCTATCAAGGTAAATAGAAGTTCTTTGGGATTTGGAAGTTTGAAGATTTCTGAGAGATTTGATAATGAGTTTTATAATTCCACTAGTTCTCTTTATTTTTCCTGACATTTGCGGATGATAAGGACAGTGGGGTTTCTAGGTAAATGGAAAAGTTTTACAGAATTACTTAATAACAGATTCAACGAAATGTGTGATCCTGTTACTGGAGAGGTTTCTCAAGTCAAAATATAAAATAAAGCAATTTTTTTCCCTATCATTAAAGCCATAGCTCTCCAGCAAGAAAAAGCCCGAACCCACCATAAGAAGAATTGTACTTATACGTACTCAAAGTTCATTTAGAGGTGTTCCAAGGAGTCCTGAGGCTTTGGGCCTCCATGTTCTATCTTTATAGCTTTCCCAGGATTGTGTCTTTGGCAGGTAGGACCTTCATTCTTGGCAAAGCCCCTAAATTATGCCACCACTGTCGGTTGTGCCCTGCCCCTTTCCCTCCTGTTACAATACAGTGAAGAATTTTTGCTGGACTTCACTTTATTTATTTTTTTTTTAATTTATTTATTTATTTTTAATTTTTACTTTACAATTCTGTATTGGACTTCACTTTAATTGTGTCTGTCTCCTTAGATAATAACAAGGGATCTCAAGATTCTTTAATTGGCCATTCATTTTATAAGCGTTCTTAAGGGATAGGGAAATCCTTGTTTTTAAAGCATTTAAAAATCATTGACTAACCCCCAAACATATATATTATCAGTATAAATATTTCTACTTTATTCTTAATTAGCTGTAGGTCTGGGCAAAGGCAATTACTGGACTTACAGAAGACCTGGGATGGCATTGCCAGCCACTTCTAAGGTAAGAGACTTTGTCCAAGTTATTCTTCTCAGCCTTAGATTCTTCAAATACAAAATGATTATAACACTTGTCTCACAAATCTGTAAGCATTTACTGTTACTATTCAGTAGTCAACAAATAATACCTACCACTACCCCTTCACATGTAATCTCCCTTGATTATTACAACCATCCTATACAAGGGCCTATTACCCTCATGAGAAACGCTGGGCTGGAAGAAGCATAAGCTGGAATCAAGATTGCTGGGAGAAATATCAATAACATCAGCTATGCAGATGACACCACCCTTATGGCAGAAAGTGAAGAGGCACTAAAAAGCCTCCTGATGAAAATGAAAGAGGAAAGTGAAAAAATTGGCTTGACACTCAACATTCAGAAAACGAAGATCGTGGCATCTGGTCCCATCACTTCATGGGACATAGACGGGGAAACAGTGGAAACAGGGTCAGACTTTATTTTTGGGGGCTCCAAAATCACTGCAGATGGTGACTGCAGCCATGAAATTAAGACGCTTACTCCTTGGAAGGAAGGTTATGACCAACCTAGATAGCATATTGAAAAGCAGAGACATTACTTTGCCAACAAAGGTCCGTCTAGCCAAGGCTATGGTTTTTCCAGTGGTCATGTATGGATGTGAAAGTTGGTCTGTGAAGAAAGCTGAGCGCCGAAGAACTGATGCTTTTGAACTGTGGTGTTGGAGAAGACTCTTGAGAGTCCCTTGGACTGCAAGGAGATCCAACCGGCCCTTCCTAAAGGAGATCAGTCCTGGGTGTTCTTTGGAAGGACTGATGCTAAAGCTGAAACTCCAATACTTTGGCCACCTCATGCGAAGAGTTGACTCATTGGAAAAGACCCTGATGCTGGGAGGGATTGGGGGCAGGAGGAGAAGGGGACGACCGAGGATGAGATGGCTGGATGGCATCACTGACTCTATGGACGTGAGTCTGAGTGAACTCCGGGAGTTGGTGATGGACAGGGAGGCCTGGCGTGCTGCAATTCATGGGGTCGCAAAGAGTCGGACACGACTGAGCGACTGAACTGAACGGAGCTGACTCTAATTTCAAAGAGGGTTAGTCTCACTGCTCGAGGCCATGTTAGGATTCAAGCTCCCATCTCTCTGATACCAGAGTCCAGTTCTTACTTAACCCCTCTACTGCCTCTGACACTTTTCCGCTGTTGGGTTCAAGTGCCCATAATACATTGAAAACTTTGAAAATTTTATAATTTGCAGGTTTGATTATTTTTGGTTTGTCCCAGAGTCTGATTGCCCCTCGGGGCAGGGGAAAATTCAGTTTTGGCCCGGCCCAGCCGAGGACTAGATTCTTCCCTACTCCGACAGGAGCCCTGTCTGGGTTTATTGTGAGCTTACAGTACTGTGAGCAAGCCCCCAGCCCGTGACGGGCACTAGGCGTCGGCTTAGCCAGCCCGCAGGTCAGCGCCGCGGGCCTTCCCGCCGGCCCCTCCGGGGCGTCCTTAGCAACGCGCGCTCACTCCCTGCCCCGCCCCGTCCGCCCAACACTCGGCCCCGCGGAAGGCGCCGGCCGTCTTTGCGCCTGCGCGCAGCCAAAACCGCCAGTAGTCTCTTTCCCCTCCCTTCCGTCTCCCCTCCCCTCTCCTCCTCCTCCTCCACCTCACAGAGCGAGACGCCAATATGGAGCCTGAGGACCTACCATGGCCCGGCGAGCTCGACGAGGAGGAGGAGGAGGAGGGGGCGGAGAACTTGGACGAGGACGAGGTGGTGATGGTGGAGGAGATGGAGGAAGAGGAGAGACGGGAGCCGGAGGCGGATTTTAACTACGAGAGCCAGCGTCGGGAGAGTACGGACGACGAGGACGACGAGGAGGCCAAAGCCTGGCTGCAAGCGCACCCCAGCGCCACTTTGCCTCAGGCATCTCTCCCGAGGCACCGCTATTCGGAGAGCGAGCTGACCAGCCCCGGGAAGGTGAGCTGGGCCGAGGAGAGGTATGGGCCGCCGTCGGGCAGGGTAACGGGTGGTCTCTGAGCGCTTTGCCCGTTCCCTGCCGTCTGCCTCCTGCTCGCCGCCCGTCACGGTGCCTGACAATAGTACGTGTGCTTTTAATGGCTTGCAGGGGCCTTGTCGCTTCCTGGGCCCCGACTCTTGCCGAGTACTCCAAGTCTCCCGTCCTTTCAGGCGAAGATCTCTCTTGTTACCCCGCCCCAGGCCCCGGGCTTTTTGAATTACACCAGGTGTTCAGAGGAGTCAGTATTGTGGTTTAAGAAAAGCTGTTGGGAGGAGGTGGGGCTTATCCCCTAAGGGAGAGGAAAAGAGCGGTGTAGGAAAGGAGAGAATGGTTGCCTAGGGACTCTCTTGTTGGGGAGACAGATTATCTGCCTCAAGGGCGGGACTCCGCTTGAGAGAGCAGCGTGGATTCTGCACGACATTTAGTTCAATCTCTCAGTCGTGTCCGACTCTTTGCGACCAGGTGGACCGCTGCACGCTTGCCTGTCCATCACCAACTCCCGGAGTTTGCTCAAACTCATGTCCATTGCTGTCGTCCCCTTCTCCTGCATTCAGTCTTTCCCCAGCATCAGGGTCTTTTCTAAGGAGTCATTACTTCGCATCTGGTGACCCAAGTATTGGAGCTTCAGCGTCAGTCCTTCCAATGAATATTCAGAACTGATTTCCTTTAGGATTGAGTGGTTTGATCTTGCAGTCCAAGGGGCCTCTCAAGAGTCTCCTTCAACACCACAGTTTAAAAAGCGTCAATCCTTCCGCCCTTAGCTTTCTTTATAGCCCAACTCTCACATCCATACATGACTCCTGGAAAAATCATAGCTTTGACTAGATGGACCTTTTTTCGTCAAAGTGATGTCTCTGCCTTTTACTATGCTGTCTAGGTTGGTCATAGCTTTCCTTCCAAGGAGCAGACGTCTTTTAATTTCATGGCTGCAGTCACCATCTGCAGTGATTTTGAAACCCAAGAAAATAAAGTCTGTCACTGTTTCCATTGTTTCCCCATTCAGTAAGCTACCTGAATAGTAATCTCTAGTGGCTTCTGGCCAATTGTGCTTCTTGAGCTTCTTTGTAGCCTTAAAGGGGTCCCTAGCAGGTAGGAAGGGCTTAGAGATACAGGAGGTTTATTATGCTGCAGCTCCCAACAGTCTGGAAAACTAGAAAGAGCTGATTTTTTGGCCGGCTCCTGAAGGTCATTTTGAAAATAACTGCTTTTAATTGATTATTTTTCAGGGAGAAAGGAAAGGTATACAATTCGGATATCTAGTCATCAGACATTAAGTTTCTATTCTGTGAGAGGAACATTGTGGGGACAAAAAGAAGTCTAGGGTTTATTGTTCAAGACTGCTCCTTAGATAAGGTGTCAGCTGGGTAGAGTGAAACAAGAGGCAACAATTGCAAAGACAGAGAAAAGACTGTATAGACCTGTGCTGTTCAATACAGTAGTCATAGCAATATCTGACTCTTTACATCTTAATTTGTTAAAATCAAATGAAATTAAAAATTCAGTGCCTCTGTTGTACCAACCACTTTTCAAGTGCTCGGTATCCACGCTTGATTAGTGGCTGTGTAATTGGACAGTGCAGATGTAGAATAATTTCATCATTACAGAAAGTTCTACCGGACATTATTGCTATAGGCTGTTGATCATTAAAGAATAATAGTTTTGCTTGGTAAATATTCCTGTCGGTACTCAGTTCATTGAGCATGTTGAGCATTCATCATGGGCCACACATTATGCTTTATGCTGTGGAATCTTGATGAACGGAAATATTTGTTGTTTCTTTTTTTCTAGTGTATGCACTTTAAAGAGGGAGGCAGACAAAATTCAGTTGGTCGAAGAAAGAAAAGTAAAAATGGTATGTCCTACCATGCTTTGAAAACATTTAGTAAGGGAATCTGTTTTATCAGTGAAGTTGAAGAAAGCTTCCCTGAGGAAATTATGACAAGCTGAGATCTGAAGACAGATCACAATTAACTAGTTAAAGGGAAAAGAAGCTTTCCCGCTGAGGGAAATGCACGTGGAAAGGTACTGTAGGTAGGAGAGTATGGCGTTTTCAAGGAACCAGGAGCCAATATGGGTTGATTACAGACTTCAAGGCTTTCTGTTCCATGTCAGGGATTTGGAAGCTTTATCCATGGAAGTCATTGAAATGTTTTTAAACAAAGAAATATAGGATAAGATTTGTGTTTCAGGAAGATCACTTTATAGCAGAGTAGAGAACAGCCTTGATAACTGGGTGGGGTGGGGAGCAGCAGTAATGAGTCAAGGATGCTAATTAATTAGGTCATTGCAGTATTGCTGGGAACTGATGATATTTTGGAAGAGGGACATGGTGGATATAGAAAAGTAGACTGATTCAAGAGGTATTTAAGAAGTAAAATAATCACAGTGGTACACTAATTTTACATTATTATTACACTAATAATGGATTAGATGTGGAACACGAGGGCAAGGAGGTGTCAGGTTATTGGATAAATGGTTGTGCCAAATATTGAAAAATGGCCAAGTTTATGGTAGAAGTGGTGGCCATGGGGTAGGGTGATGAGATGGTTGGGATGGGTGTTAAGATTATGGGTTTGGCTTTGGAGATCAGAGGAGGGATCTGGGCTAGACATTTCAAATTGTAAGTTATCTATATACATATGGACCAGAACTAAAGCTACACTTGTGGATGAGATCTCCTAACTTTAATTTTGTTCTATGACTTCTTGTTTGAATAACTGTTAATATTTAAATTTAATATTCCTTGAAGATTTTAATTAAACCCCTTTACCTCTTTACAGCCAATGTGACAGGATTATTCTTTTGTTTAACAGTGATCTATCTGTGTAATAGAAGATACTGCTTTTTAGAGCCCGAGTATTTTTTCTGTAGAGGGTTTTTTTCTTTTTGAGAGAAATCAGATATTCTCTTGTTTACCTTGGAGGGTTTATGAAGGTGTGGAAGATGTGCTGTATTAAGGTAGTTTTAAAATGATATAAAATGTATTAAGATAATTTTTTTGCTCACTAATATATTAAGATTTATTTACTAATATATTAAGATTTACTGGCATAAATTGGAAAAATGCTTAAAGGAGAGACTTTTATATGTTTCTTGCTAGGAATTTATGAACTATAAGTTTTTGAAGATGAGTTTGTGGTGTAGTATTTAATTCAGTGTCTTCAAAGGATGGGGCTTCCCAGGTGATTCAGTAGTAAAGAATCCACCTGCCAAGCAGGAGATGTGGGTTCCATCCTTGGATTGGGACGATCCCGTGAAGAAGGAAATGGCAACCCACTTCAGTATTCATGGAGTGTCCAGAAACTCCATGGACGAGGAGCCTGGTAGGCTACAGTCCGTAGGGTTGCAAAGAATCAGACATGATATAGTGACTAAACAGCAGCAGCGTTCAGAGGAGGAGACCAAATGATGGGAAACATTAATTTCATTCAGGATAGCCTCAAGTTAAATGACAAAATTGTAATATTTGACTCTCATATGTCTCTGACGATAAGGATGTTCTAGTGGTGGTTTGGAAAGTTTGCAAGTCCAGTTCATGACACTGAGCTAAGGTATGGAACTGTTTTAAGTTCAGTACAAAATGTGACCTGCCTTACAACCAAGTCTTAAAAAAAATATTAACTTATTTTTAGCTGAGCTGGGTCTTTGTTGCTGTGGGAGGGCTTTGTCTAGCTGTGGTGAGTGAGGGCTAATCTTCATTGTGGTGCGCCAGCTTCTCACGGCAGCGTGCCGTCTTCTCCTTGCAGTGGCTTTTCTTACTGTGGAGCACAGGCTCAGAGTTGGGGGGCTTCAGCAGTTGTGATGCTCTCAGCATATGGGATCTTCCGGGACCAGGAATTGAACCCGTGTACCTGGCGTTGGCAGGCGGATTCTTGACCACTGGACCACCAGGGAAGTCCCGCAACCAGGTCTTTTCGAGATTTCAGGGAAGTGAGTGATTCAGAGCCTTTACTTTGTTGGTCTTAATGCCAGTCCTGACCATTCAGCGTGAACCGTCTCTGCTTTGTAATTCCTAAACCTAAATTTCTGAACTGTGTTAGGGAAAATGATTCAGTTCTGTGAATTGGTATCATTCACAGAAGTTCTTGGTCCTCAGCTTTTTTTGGTTTTAGTTTTATCATTTATTTACAGTAGTCTTTTCTTCCAACTATACTGAGATATAATTGACATGAAGCACTTATAAGTTTAAGGTATATAGCATGATTTGACTCACATACATCATGAAATAGTTATCACAAGTCGTCATCTCATATGGCTTAGAAACATAAAGAAATAGAAAATATTTTTTTCCTGGTGATGAGAACTCAGGGTTTACTGTTGGCAGTGTTGATCTAGAGCGTGCAGCAGCGTTGTTTGTCATGTGGTGCTTTATATACCTGGTACTTATTTATCTGATTGTTGGAAGTTTGTACCTTTTGACCACTTGGTCTCCAACTTTTAACCGGATCATCAAGAGTTCTTGGAAACATTTTTATGTTTCCTTCTTCAGATTCTTCTGCATTTTCACCCTTATCCTCTGGCCTTCATTTAGTGTTCAGCATTCTCCTGTCAGCAGGTTATCATTTCTTAAGAGAGATGGTTAGGCCTGAACTCCTTCACCTTCCTAGTCCCCATCTCCAAATTTACCTACAGTGTACAACTCTTAGTCTTTTTTTTTTTGCCTATTAGTACAGATTTTGTTCTTAGTATTAAAACTTTCTTGTGCTTGGAGATGAAAGTTGTCATTTATAGTGTGTTTCTCTCTTAAGGAAGTGCTGTATTTTATTTTTAGATATTTGATAAATGATAATAGTTTTAAGTTAAATTGTTTTCTTGAACTTTAGTGGTCAAATTTGAAATCAGAATTATGATGTTTTTATGTGAGGTACTGGGAAGATTTTTTAATGTCTTGGAACAGTTTAAATAATACAAGACTTTCTTGCATGTTGGAAAAATAATTTGTGAAGCTACTGTGCCTGTGGATTCCTTTCAGGGTTATAATTTGTATATACTGTCTCACTTTTTTGGGGTTGAAACTGTTAGTTGCTCAGTTGTGTCTGGCTCTTTGCGGCTCCAGGCTCCTCTGTCCATGGGATTGCTATTCCCTTCTCCAGGGGATCTTCCTGACCCAGGGATCGAACCTGGGTCTCTGGCATTGCAAGCAGATTCATTAACATATTACCTACCGGGTAAACCACCTTTTTGAGGGGGCAGTTAATTTTGCTAACTTATGATTTTTCTGGAAAATCATTTCAATAAGGATTTTTAGTTAATTATAATGAAGTGTTACATAGTATTCTTTATTTTTTCCATTGCATTTGTGATTATTTCCATTTCTCATTCCTAATTTTATATATTTTATTTTCCTCTTGTTCTGAATAACTATGGATATGTTTTGTTAATTTTTTTCATCCAAAGAAACTGCTCTTATATATAAGTTTAATTCTATTGAATTTTTCACCATTTAGTTTGTTAATTTCAGCTCTTATCTTTTACTGTTTCCCTAGGTTTATTTTGATTTATTTAATTTTACTTCACGTGCTGATGCTCAACCAGCTTATTTAAAAACATTTTCAACAGTTTTGTTGTGACATAATTTAAATACTGTGCAATTTACCCTGTATCTTATTGCACAGTTCAGTGGTTTTCAGTATGTTAAAAGATACGCATAGCCACCACCACAATTTTAGAACAATTTTTTCATGACCTCAAAAAGAAACCCTATACACTTTAGCTATCACCCCTCTTGCTTCCATTCCTTTAAGGAACTGTAAATCTACTTTCCCTTTCTGTAGAGTTGCCTGTTCTGGTCATTTACTATAAATGGAATCATATAATATATGGTACATGCCACACGGATTCCTGGATCTTAGTTCCCCCACCAGGGGCAGTGAGAGTATTGAGTCCTAGCCAGTGGACCACCAGGGAATTCCAATATGTGGTCTTTTATGACTGGCTTCTTTCACTTAGCATAATGTTTTTAGGAATCCATGTAAATAACATCAATTTTTCATTCCTTTTTATGACTTAATAGTATTCCATTGTATGGATATACTACATTTGTTTATCCGTATCAGTTGATGGACATTTGAGTTGTTTTCTGCCTGTTGTCTATCTCAAAATATTTGAAAATTCTCTTTGTGATTTCTTTTTTCTTTTCATTGGTTGTTTAGGAGTCTTGCTTAATTTCCATGTTTGTGAATTTCCTTAACTTCTTTCTGTTATAGACTTCTAATTTCATTCCATTTTGGCTGGAGAATATACGTTCCATGATTTAAATTTTTTTAAAAATTTGACGCTTGTGTTTATAACTGAATCACTGTGCTGTACAGCAGAAGTTAACACAACATTGTAAATCGCCTGTACGTCAATAAGATAAATTTTCTAAAAAATTGAGGCTTGCTTTGTAACCTAACATATTGTCTATCCTGGAGATGTTCCGTGTATGCTGAGAAGAATGTATATTCTGCTGCTCTAGGATGGAATATTCTGTAATGTAGTTTGCTTATAGTGTGTTCACATCTTATATTTCCTTGCTGATCTTCTCACAGGTGGCTAGCCTTTGTTTTTAATTGTTAGTGTTATGTTTTGGCTGCGCCGGCTCTCTGCGGCAGCCCTTGGGCTTTCTCTAGCTGTGGTGAGCAGGGACTGCTCTCTGTTGCGGTGCTCAGGCTTCTCACTGTGGCTTCTCCGGTTGCGGCGCCTGGGCTCTAGGAGTGTGGGCTTCAGTAGTTGTGCTGCATGGCCTTAGTGCCTCTCGGCATGTGGTATTTCCCAGACCAAGGATGGAACCTGTGTCCCCTGCATTGGCAGCTGGATTCTTAACCACTGGACCACTAGGGAAGTCCCAGTAGACTTTATTGGGAGCAGTTCTGTGTTTAGCAAAAAGTTCAGAATTCCGTGTACCTCTTTTCCCTCCCCTGTTTTCTCTGTTATTAACATCTTGTATTAGGCTGGCATATTTGTTACAATTGGTAAGCCAATATTGATACATTGCTATTAGTTATAAGTGTATGTTTTTATTAGAGTCCACTTTTTTGTACATTCTTTGGATTTTGACAAATGTATAATGACATATATCCACTATTACAGTATCACACAGAATAGTTTCACTGCCTAAAAAAAAAAAATCCCTGTGTTCTGCTTACTTGTCCCTTCCCTCCTTCCTCTGGAACCCTGGCAGCTGCTGCTGTTTTTATTGTCTTTATAGTTTAGCATTTTCCAGAAAGTCATGTAGTTAGAGTCATACAGTATGTAGCCTTTTAGAATGGGTTCTTTCACTTAGGAATATGCATTTAAGGTTCTCCCATGTCTTTTCATGGTTTGGGGGCTCGTTTCTTTTTTCCTACCTTGATTTCTTTTCCTTTTCTTAAAAATTGTGGTAAAATATATATACTGTAAAATTTACCAGTTTAAGCATTCTAAAAATATATTTATTTTGGCTGAGCCTCGCAGCTTTCAGGATCTTAGTTCCACAACCAGGGATTGAACTTGGGGCCCTGGCAGTGAAAGCACCGAGTCCTGAATACTGGCCCACCAGGGAATTTCCCCATTTTAACCAGTTTTAAGTTTCATTAAGTACATTCACATTGTTTTATAATCTTTACCACCATCTATCTCCAGAACTTTTGCATCTTTACAAACTGAACCTCCAACATCTCTGCCTTATCTGAGTCTGATTCTGATCCTTGCTGTCTCTTTAACCTGCTTTTGTTTTTGTCTTTTATGTTTTGTAATTTGTGTGTGTGTGGAAAACCAGGCATGTACTGAATGAATATGATAGGATAGGAACTGAAGTAAATAGCCTTTTAGGGTGAGATTTCATAAGTTTATCTGGTTAGAGCTGATATTGTGTTTGTTTCCCATAGCAGTAGGTGTCAAAGGCTAAAACTTCCTCTGATGACCTTGGTTTTGTTCCCCCCCGGTTTCTTTGGATTTCTCTAAGGACTTCCTAAATAAGATCTGGATGTGCTGTTCTTTCATTCATATGCCGTATCATCAGGAGCCCCGTTGATGTAGTGGTAAGGTATGGGTGGAGGGGAGGTGCTCTGAAGCCCTATTATTAGGTCTCACTCTTTCCCTAGGCTGTGAGCTCCACTAGGGTTTAGCATTGGTTTCTCCTTAAATGAAATAAGAAAGCTAGGAGGGGGCTTGGAGTTGAATATTTCCCTTTCCCACATCACTTCGTCTCTGTAAAACCCCAGTCTCTGGTGAACTAGTTTCTTTTATGGGCAGGTCTTAAGGACAGAATGCTCTAGGCTTATTTCAGAATGACTACTTTTCCCTCTTCTGCCATAGCGAGAGGTTTTTCTCTCATCTTAACTCTGAAACCTGGTGCAGTTCCTGGAAGTAAAACTCCAAAAGTGTGGGAGCCCCTCTAAGACTTTCCCTGGAGTTTTTAAATCTCAGAGTTCTCTATCCTGAGCCTCTAATGATTTGTCAGTTACAATTTAGGCTTTCCTTCCCTGTCTTTGGTGGTGTCTGCTCTGGAACTCTGTCCCGTTAGTTGTGATTGTCTGTATCTGTTTGTCTGTCTCTGATTTGGGGGACTGTAGTTTGCCCTTAATTTCAATTCTCTGGTGGATGTAAGAAGAGTTGTTGGTTTTCAATTTGTTTAGTTTTTTTTCTTTTTGTAGTAATAGGAGTGATGACTTCCTAACTCCTTGCGTGCTGGACCAGAGCTTTGTTTTAGTTGTTTTTCAGGAGACTGTGGTTTTGTTTGTTTGGTTTTGCCATGCTCCATAGCTTGGCTTCCCTAGTAGCTCAGTTGTTAAAGAATCTGCCTTCAATGCAGGAGACCCTGGTTCAATTCCTGAGTCAGGAAGATCTGCTGGAGAAGGGATAGGCTACCCACTCCAGTATTCTTGGGCTTCCCTTGTGGCTCAAGTGGCAAAGAATCCGCCTGCAATGCTGGAGACCTGGGTTTGATGCCTGGGTTGGGAAGATACCCTGGAGAAGGAAACAGCTGCCCATTCCAGTATTCTGGCCTGGAGAATTCCATAGACTGTATAGTCCATAGGGTCGCAAAGTGACTTTTCACTTTCACTTTCATAGCTTGTGGAATCTTAGTTCCCCCACAAGGGATTGAACCTGTGCCCTTGGCAGTGAAAGCATGGTGTCCTAACCATTGGACCACCAGGGAATTTCCTCAACAGATAATTTTTTTTAGAGCAATTGTAGGTTCCAAAAAAAAATTGGACAGTACAGAGCTTTCCCATCTACCTCCTGCTCCCACACATGCACAGTGTCCTCTGCTGTCAATATCCCATGTCAGAGTGTCATACATTTGTTATGATGAACCTACATTGACATCCAAAGCCAGAGTTTATATTAGGGCTCACTTTTGGTATTGTACATTCTATGGTTTTTGACAAATGTATAATGGCATGTATCCACCAATATAGTTTCTCCGTGTCTTTTCATGACTTAGTGGCTCATTTCTTTTTAGTTCTGAATAATATTATTGTTTAAACGAACCACAGTTTATTTTATTCATTCATCTACTAAAGGATATTTTAGTTGGACTTCCCTGATGAGTCAGACTGTAACAAATCTACCTGCAATGCAGAAGACCTGGGTTCAGTCCCTGGGTCGGGAAGACCCCCTGGAGAAGGGAATGGCTACCCACTGCAGTATTCTTGCCTGGAAAATTCCATGACAGAGGAGCCTGGTGGGCTGCAGGGTGTGAGGCTGCAGAGAATCAGACACGACTGAGAGACTAACCGTCTTTTCAGTCCATGTGGGTCAGTACCAAGCAGCCTGAGGACCCGCTGCATGTGTGCTCAGTGGTGTATTTTGGTTAACAGTCCTTATCAGGTTATGTCTTTTAGAAATATCTTCTCCTAGTCTGTGGCTTGTCTTCTCATTCTCTTGACATTGTCTTTCATGGAACAAAAATTTTTAATTTTGATGAGTTCAGCTTACCAATTATTTCTTTCAAGGGTTGTGCCTTTGGTGTTGTACTGAAAAAGTGATCACCATAGCCAAGATCGTCTAGGTTTTCTCCTATATTATCTTCTAGATGTTTCACAGTTTTTACAGTTTTATATTCTCTGTTTACATCTATGATTCATTTTGAGTTAAATTTTGTGAAAGGTGTAAGATCTGTCTCGATTCACTTTTTGCATGTGTACATCCAGTTATTCCAGCATCGTTTGTTGAAAAGACTGTCTTTGCTCCATTATGTTGCCTTTGTTCCTTTGTCAAGGATCAGTGGTCTTTATTTCGGTCTATTTCTGGACTTTGTTGTGTTACAATGATCTGTTTGTCTGGTCTTTCACCAGTGCCACATTATCTTGATTGCTGTAGCTTTATACTAAGTCTTTAAGTCAGATAGTGTCTGTGTTGTTTTTTTGGCTTTCTTGGGTCTTTTGACTCTCCATATACACTCTATTTTTTAAGTTTAAATTACTTTTTTTTTTTCCCCCATTGGTAGGTTGGTTTCTGCTGTACAGCAATGCACATCAGCCATAATTATACGTACATCCCCACCCTCCCTAGCCTCTCTCCCCACCACTCATCCCATCCCTCCACGTCATCACAGAGCACTAGAGCGGGCTCCCTGTGCCGCACAGCAACTTCTCAGCACCTGTCCAGCTTGCACTGGACAATGTATATATATTGATGCTGCGTTCTGCATTTGTCCCACTCTCCCCCCCCCACGGTGTCCATAAGTCCGTTCTCTACATCGTCTTCATTCTTTCCCTGCAAATAGCTTCATCAATATAATTTTTCTAGATTCTGTATATATGCGTTAATTACTATATTTGTTTTTGTCTTTCTGACTTCACTGAATACAATAACAGGCTCTGGCTTCATCCATCTCATGAGAACTGACTCGAATTCATTCTTCTTGGTGACTGAGTAATATTCTGTTGTGTGTGTATGTGCCACTTTTTTTTTTGTTGATTCCTCTGCTGAGGGGCATCCAGGTTGCTTCCATGTCCTGGCTGTTGTAGGCAGTGCTGCAGTGAACGTTGGGGTACATGTGTCTTGAGTTTTGGTTATGGTTTCCTCAGGGCCCAGTAGTGGGATTGCTGGGTCATGTGATGATTTATTCCTAGTATTTGAAGTAATCTTTATCCTGTCCTCCATAATGGCTGTATCACTGTGTATTCCCACCAACAGTGTAGAGTTCCCTTTTCTCTACATCCTCTCCAACATTTATTGTTTGTAAATTTTTTGATGATGGCCTTTCTGACTGGCGTGAGGTGATACCGCATTGAAGTTTTGATTTGCATTTCTCTAATAATTAGTGACGTTGAGCATCTTTTCATCTATTTATTGGCCATCTATATGTCTTCTTCGGAGAAATATCTGTACCCATTTTTTGATTGGGCTGTTTGTTTTCCTAATATTGAGCTGCACGAGCTGCTTATATATTCTAGATTAATCCTTTGTCAGTTGTTTCATTTGCAGTTTTCTCCTATTTTGAGGATTGTCTTTTAATCTTATTTATTGTTTCCTTTGTTGTGCAAAAGCTTTTAAGTTTAATTAGGTCTCTCTCTCTCTTTTTTTTTTTTTTTTATTTCCATTACTCTAGGAGGTGCGTCATAGAGGATCTTGTAGTTTATGTCAAGGAATATTCTGCCTATGTTTTCCCCTAAGAGCTTTATACTTTCTGACCTTACATTTAAGTCTAATCCAGTATGACTTTATTTTTGAGTATGATGTTTGGAAGTCTTCTAGTGTCATTCTTTAGCATGTAGCTGTCCAGTTTCCCCAGAACTACTTGCTGAAGAGGCTGTCTTGCCTCCTTTGCCAAAGATAAGGTGTCCATAGGTGTGTAAATTTATCTCTGGGCTTTCTGTCTTGTTCCATTGATCTGTATTTGTATTTGTGCTTGTACCATACTCTTGATGACTGTAGTTTTGTAGTGTAGTCTGAAGTCAGGAAGGTTGATTCCTCCAGCTCTGTTTTTCTTTGTTAAGATTGCTTTGGCTATTCGGGGTCTTTTGTGTTTCCATGCAAATCGTAAAATTTTTTGTTCTAGTTCTGTAGAAAAATACCATTGGTAATTTGATAGGGATTGCAGTGAATTTGTAGATTTGTATATATGTGGGCTTCCCTGGTGGCTCAGACGGTAAAGCATCTGCTCGCAATGCAGGAGACCCGGGTTTGATTCCTGGGTCAGGAATATCCCCTGGAGAAGGAAATGGCAATCCGCTCCAGCACTCTTGCCTGGAAAATCCCGTGGACGGAGGAGCCTGATAGGCTACAGTCCATGGGGTCGCAAAGAGTTGGACACAACTGAGCGACTTCACTTCACTTGGGTAGTTTAGTCATTTTCACAATATTGATTTCTCCAATTCAAGAACATGGAATATCTCTCCATCTATTTGTGACATCTTTGATTTCTTTCATTGGTATCCTATAGTTTTCTGCATAGGGTCTTTTTTCTTTAGGTATGTTTGTTCCTAGGTATTTTCTCCTTTTTACTGCAGTGGTGAATGGGATTGTTTCCTTAACCTTTTTCTGATTTTTCATTGTTAGTGTGCAGGAATGCAAAGGATTTGTGTGTATTAATTTTATATCCTGTGACTTTACTCTATTCATTGATTAACTCTAGTCATTTTCTGGCAGAATCTTTAGATTTTTCTATGTATAGTATCATGTCATTTGCAGACAGTGAAAGTTTTATCTTTATTTTCAATTTGGATTTCTTTTATTTCTTTTTCTTCTCTGATTGCTGTGGCTAGGACTTCCAACACTATGTTGGATAATAGTGATGATTGTGGGCACCCTTCTCTTTGTTCCTAATCTTAGAGGAAATGCTTTCAGTTTTTCACCATTGAGAATATTTGCTTTGGATTTGTCATGTATGGCCTTTATTATGTTGATGTAGGTTTCTTCTGTGCTTACTTTCTGGAGAGTTTTTATCATAAATGAGTGTTGAATTTTGTCAGAAGCTTTCTTTGCCTCTATTGAGATGATCATATGGTTTTTATCTTTCAGTTTTTTGATACGTGGATCACATTGATCTTTTTGCATATATTGAAGAATCCATGCATCCCTGGGATAAATCCCACTTGGTCATGATGTATGATCCTTTTAATATGTTATTGCCTTCTTTTTGCTAAAATTTTGTTGAGGATTTTGATATTGGCCTGGAATTTTCTTTTTTGTGGTGTCTTTGTCTGGTTTTGGTGACGGTGGCCTTCTGGAATGAGTTTGGGGTTTTTCTTTCCTCTGCAATTTTCTGGAATAGTTTTAGCAGGATAGGTGTTAGTTCTTCTCAAACTTTATGTGGGATTCACCTGTGAAGCCATCTGGCCCTGGGCTTTTGTTTGTTGAAGATTTTTGATCACAGTTTTGATTTCAGTGCTTGTAATTGGTCCATTCATGATTTCTGTTTCTTCCTGGTTCAGTTTTGGAAGGTTTTTCTAAGAGCTTGCCCATTTCTTCCAGGTTGTCCATTTTATTGGCATATAGTTAGTTGTTGACTCTTAAGATCCTTTGTATTTCTGTGTTGTCTCTTGTAAGTTCTTTTTCATTTCTGATTTTATTGATTTGAGTCCTCTCCCTCTTTTTCCTCGATGAGTCTGGCTAGTGGTTTGTCAATTTTGTTTATCTTCTCAAAGAACTAACTTTTAGTTTTATTGATCTTTGCTATTGTTTCTTTCATTTCTTTTTCATTTATTTCTGCTCTGATCTTTCTACCTTCTGCTAACTTCAAGGTTTTTTGTTCTTTTTCTAGTTGCTTTCGGTGTAAAGTCAGGTTGTTGATTTTTTGGTTGTTGTTGTTTTTTGAGATATGCTTGTATTGCTATAAACTTTCCTCTCAGAACTGATTTTGCTGCATCCCACAGGTTTTGGGTCATTGTGTTTTCATTGTCTTTTTATTTCTAGGTATTTTTTTAAATAACCTTTTTGATGTCTTCAGTGACTTGTTGGTTATTTGGAAGTGTGTTGTTTAGCCTCCATGTGTTTGTGATTTTTACAGTTTTCTTTCTTTTCTTGTAATTGATATCAAGTTGCATAGCATTGTGGTCAGAAAATATGCTTGGTACAATTTTAGTTTTCTTAAATTTTCTGATGCTTGATTTGTGACCCAAGATGTAATCCATCCTGGAGAATGTTTCATGTTCAGTTGAGAAAAAAGTGTATTCTGCTGTTTTGGGATGGAGTGTCCTGAAGATACCAGTTAGCTCCATTTGGGCTAGTATGTGATTTAAGGCTTGTGTTTCCTTATAAATTTTCTGTCTGGATGATCTGTCCGTTGGTGTAATTGGGGTGTTAAAGTTCCCTTCTATTACTATATTACTGTCAGTTTCCCCTTCTGTGGCCATTAGTATTTGCGTTATGTATTGAGGTGCTTCTGTGTTGGGTGAATTAGTTTTTATAGTTGTTACATCTTCTTGAATTGGTCCCTTTTTCATTATGTCGTGTCCTTCCTTATTTTTTGTAACAGTTTTTATTTTAGTGTCTGTTTTGTCTGATATAAGTATTGCTACTCCCACTTTCGTTTGATTCCCACTTGCATGGAATATCTTTTTCCATCCCTCAACTCTCAGTCTGTACGTGTCCTTAGGTCTGAAGCGGCTTTCCTGTAGGCAGCATATACACAGGTCTTGTTTCTGTATCCATTCAGCCAGTTTGTGTCTTGATTGTAGCATTTAATCCATTTATATTTAAGGTAGTTATATATATGTTCCTAATGCCATTTTCTTAAGTGTTTAGGATTTATTTTTGTGAGTCTGTTTCTTCTCTTGTGTTTCCTACTAGAGAGGTTCCTTTAGCGTTTGTTGTAAAGCTGGTTTGGTGGTGCTAAATTCACTGAACTTTTGCTTGTCTGTAAAGCTTTTGATTTCTTCTTCAAATCTGAGTGAGGTCCTTGCTGGGTAGAGTACTCTTGGTTGTAAGTTTTTATCCTTCATCACTTTAAATATATCCTGCCACTCTCTCTGGCCTGCAGAGTTGCTGCTGAAAAATCAGCTGTTAACCTTATGGGGATTGCTTTGTATGTTATTTTTTGCTTTTCCCTTGCTGCTTTTAGTATTTTTTGAGTTTAATTTTTTTTAGTGTGATTAATATGTGTGTTGTTGTATTTCTCTTTGGGTTTATCCTGTATGGGACTGTCTGGGCTTCCTGGACTTGGGTGCTTATTTCCTTTCCTATAGTAGAGGAGTTTTCCACTATAATCTCCTCACATATTTTCTCATACCCTTGTTTCTCTTCTTCTGGAATGCTAATAATTTGAATTTTGGTGCATTTATTATTGTCCCAGAGGTCTCTGAGACTGTCGATTCTTTTATTTCTTTTTTCTGCTCCTCAGCAGTTATTTCTGTCATTCTGTCTTCGAGCTCACTTATCCATTCTTCTGCCTCAGTTATTCTACTGTTGATTCCTTTTAGATTATTTTTAATTTCAGTGATTGTGTTGTTCATCTCTGTTTATTTTTATTTCTTCTAGGTCTTTGGTAAATGTGTTAAATGATTCTTGTATTTTTTCTGTTTTTGATATTTTGAAACTTCTTTACTGTCATTACTTGAAATTCTTTTTCACATAGGTTGCCTGTTTCCTCTTCATTTATTTGGTCTTGTAGTTTTTAACTTGCTCCTTCATCTGTAACATATTTTTTTGTTGTTTCTTTCTTTCTTTCTTTTTTTTTTTTTGATGGTTGGGACTACGTTCCTGTGTCACAAGTTGTTTAGCCTTAGTTTCCAGCAGTGGAGTGTTCAGGTAGTTGGGGGGAACTGGGTCTTTGTTTTGAGATGTGGACCTTTGGGAAACCTCACTCTGATTAATATTCCCTGGCACCTGAAGTTTTCTCTGTTACTCTAGCCATTTGGACTCAGCACTCCTGCCTCCTGGAGCTCAGTCCTGAACTGGGATTCCACAAGCCATGGTTGTGGAAAAGAAAAATGTAGAAAAGGAAGAAAAAGAAAAAAAAAAAGGCAGAACAATAACAAAGAATAGAAAATAACCTCAGAAGTGTGAAACTGGACTCTAGTAGCAAAGTGAGAGAAGAAAAATAATTATATCTATAAAAATAAAAAATAAGAAAAAACAAGAGGGGACAGAAAAATAATGAAGATTAAAAAATAATAAAATAAATTTAGAAAACTAACAAATAATAGAAAAAACAAGAATATGTATGAAACAACCACTGGAGGGTAAAACCAAACTCTGCTGGTAAACAGTAAAAAAAAGTGTTGAAAAAAAAAAAACCTCAAAACCAGAAAAAACCTTGAATGTGAAGGGCTGTGCTTAGGTGAGGGATGACTTATATGGTGTTGTTTGGGTGGAGGTGGGATTTAGCAGGGAGTGGGGTCCTGATTCAGGACCTAAGCCTCCAGAAAAGACCCTAGAGAGGGGGCTCTACCCAAACTGAGAAAGCCTCTGCAGTGCCTCTGTGTAGAGTGTGGCAGGTGGCCTGGACTCCACCCAAGTTTCTGCAGTGCTTCCTGCTTCAGGGTGGGGAGGATAAACCTGGGTCTCCAGGAGGCTCCCTGGGGCCGAGTGGGTAGCGGAACACCAGTTGGATTCCCCTCTCCTCCCCATCCAGAGGGACCCTCCTCTGCTGGCTCTGCTTTGTCTTCCTTCCCTTCTGCATTTGCAGGACCTACATGGGCAGTGGGTGCCCTCGGAGGTGACCCTGGAGGGAGAGGGGTCCTGAAGAATAGAGGGGGCCCCTGGAAGGAGGAGGGAGCCAGAGGGTAGAGAAAGAGGTCCCAAATGGTGGAGGGCCCAGTCCAGAGGGCAGACAGAGCCCCTGGTTGGGGGATGAGGGCCCACAAAGGACAAGGACCTTGGAGGGGAGAGGAAACTGGAGAATAGAGGGGGACCCTGAAGGGTGAGGGGCCACCCGGATGGCCGAGGACTTGGCCTGGAAGGAGGAATAAGCCCTGGAGGGAGGAGAGAGGCTGGAGGGGCCCCCCGCCGAAGGTGGAGGGGGGCCTGGAGGTGTGGTCTTAGGAGGCCCTCCAGGGCCAAGTGGGCAGGGGGACACTAGGCAGTTCCCTGCTACTGGAACCCTGCAGGTGCCTCCCCAAGCTGGGTGGTCTTCTCTCCTTGCAAGAGCCTCCCTCCCCTGTTTCACATCTATAGGACCCATCCAGGTGGATGAGTCCCTGAAGAGCAAAATGGGCTTTTTTTTTCCCTCCCTGTACATCATGTGGGGTCTTAGTTCCCTGACCACATACCAAACCCATACTTCCTGCAGTGGAAGCACACAGAGTCTTACCCACTAGACTGCCAGGGAAGTCCCAATGGTATTGTGTTTTTAATTTTAAATTCTAATTGTTCATTGCCGGTATGTAGGAAACCCACTGACTTTGCTCTGGTTTTGTTGTTGTTGTTTGTTTTTTTAAATGTTCAAGTATCACCAAAAAATATCCATCCACTACTTTGGGAAACTGGAGTATTGAATTCTAATTATTGTTGGATTGTCTCTTTTTTCCTTCAGTTCTGTTAGTTTTTCCTTAAGGTATTTTGGAGCTCTGATGCGAAGTGAATATATATTTTGAATTATTAGATTATTCTTGGTGGATTGACCCTTTTATCATTCTGAAATGTTCCTCTTTCTTTTTAGTAACCATTTTATTTTAATACATTTTTATATAGCGGTAGCCACTCTACATGTTTTATGATTATAAACCTGCTTTTCATCCTTTTACTTTCAGCCTGTTTGTATTTTCAGCCTAAAGTGTGTCTCCTGTAGAGAGCATATAGTTGAATCTTGTTTTTCATGTAGTCTAACACAACTATATATCTTTGATTGGATTGTTTAATTCACTCACATTAAATGCTGTTGATATGTTTTGATTTATATCTACTGTTTAATTTTTTGTTTTCTATGTATCTCGTGTCTTTTTGTTCTTTTAGACCTTCTTATATTGCCATTTTTGGTTTTAAGTAGATATTTTTCTCTTGTGTTGATTGAATTCTAATGATTTTTAAAGTTATAATTACTGAGTTATTTTCTGGGGCTTACAGTATACACTGTTAATTTATCAGAATCTGCTTGAGATTCATTAGGACTAAATTCCAGTGAAATATAGAAGGTTTATGCCAATATAACCCCATTCCTTACCCTGCCCCTTTAATGTTATTACTGTTAAACATATGTCTGCATATGTTACAGATATATGTTACATACCAAGTGATGTATTGTAAGAGTTAATACCTTCTGTAATAGGTTTTTTGAAGAATCTGAGAGAAGGGAGAATAACAAGCAGATGTTTTGTAGTTAGTTATATGAAATTTCTTTTGTCTTCTTTTTTTGTACTCATTTCTTCCTTTTGAGTTATCATCTGGTATTATTTCCTTATTTTAGCACAGATCAGTACCTGTTGATCTCCTTTGTGCTGTCATTGTCAAATACATTTCTGTATGTTTATGTGCCCAACAGTACAATTAGATATATATTATTTCATACAATTGTGTTTTTTTTGAAATAGGAAAAATTTCACTTTATTGTCACATTGAATTTTAGTACTTTATTTTTTCCCCTTTTCCTTCCTTCCTTCCTTTCTTTTGCTGTCAGGTCAGCTGTGGCATGCGGGGTCTTTCGTTGTAGCACACAGACTCTCTCTTGTTGTGGCGCACAGGCTCAATAGTTGTGGCCCACAGGTGTAGTTGCTCTGTGGTGCGTGGGATCCTAGTTCCCTGGACCAGGGATTGAACCTGTGTCCCCTGCATTGCGAGGTGAATTCCCAGTCATTGGCTCACCAGGGGAGACACTGAACTTTAGTACTTCTCTGTACAAGAAAAAAGAAACTGAGTCATGGTCATGAGTTCAGGATTATATATGCTACATTTTGCCTTGTTATAATACAGCTGTGGCTCTATGATAAATATAAATTGGGGACATAGCTTGTAAGGTCATGAGTTGAGGATTATATATGCTGCATTTTGCCTTGTTATAATACAGCTGTGGCTCTATGATAAATATAAATTGGGGACATAGCTTGTAAGCCAAAGCTAATTTGCATAACTGTCATGAGGGAAAAAAGCATTAAATGCATTTCTGAAATAAGTATTTTCATTTAATTCAGAATGTCAAGACAGCATTAGGCATTGGCCTTGTTTCAAAAAAGTTTAAATGCTAAGCTAGCTAAATAACCTTCTTGAAAGGTTTAAACACAATTGATAAAGAAAATGTTTTCCCTCTAATCTCAGTCTTACATAAGTGAAAGAGATGAGGGGAAAATGTAGACAATTTCTTTAGCGTATATGGCTAAGTACATCAGCCTCCTTAAACTATAGTGTCCGTTACTGACTTCATTAAATTGAGCTGGGCAAATATCAAAAGTTATCCACTTTATAAACCAAAGACAGCAATTTTAGGGTTACGGTAAGTAAAAAAATTTTGAAACACTTGAAAAATGTTTGACATTAGAGAAATCATCTCTTCATTATAAGAAAGAAAGGCATAACAGAAAGTAAAAGACATTTAAACTAAACTGATTTTCAGTCCTCTTTGAACAAGAGAAATAGAAAATAATGGTTGATTACTAAACTTTGTGTTTTAATCAAACTAATTAATTACAGTGATTTTAAATGGCTACTGCCCATCTGACTAGGTGGTGAGCTTGACAGTTTTGAATACTTTTGTAATGAGTATTTTTTAAAACACAAAGACACTAAAATGATCTGGTCTTGCAGTGTTTATCTTAATGCATTTTGCATTTCTTTGCCAATATTGTAGTTAAGGATTTTGTTCCAATCAATCTTAGTGTGAGTAATTGGGAACCGTTGAGGAAAGTTGTGTATGACATTGTCTGATAATTTTCACTATGACAGTTTGATATTCATTCTTTTTAGCCTCTTCAATCTTTATAAATGCATTTGCTGTTTGCACCTCATTAGACACTGTTAGGGAATCTTGTATATCTTTATGACTCATAGCTGAACCTTACCATTTTCATAATAATGAACCTGAATTCAAGATGCCAGGCACCTGAGTAGTTGAAGGAATGATTGTAAACATCCACTCTGACCTCCAGTGACCATTCCAAAAGTCTTTTGCTTGAAATTAATGGCTTTCTATGCATGCAATAACTGTTTGCTGTCCATCTATTTGTTTTAACCATATACAGTACTGACACAGAGTCAGACACGACTGAAGTGACTTAGCAGCAGCAGAGAGCAATTATTACTGAAGTTTGCCATGGTTCAGTTGCATTTTCTGCTTCATACAGTGTTGGATCAGTTGTGTCCTTTTTTAAGTGATCAAGTTTTTTGGTTCCAAAAACTTTCCCTTTTCCAAGTTACCATGTTCTCTTTTCAATACCTGATTTTCATAACCTTCAGTTTTTACTGAGGTAAACTGGTATGCATGGGTTGCCCCTTCCCTCAGAAGAGTGTCATTGTTAAGCAATAACAGAACATCATTAAACACCTCGTTAAATTCTCCAGGAGGGGCATGAATGATGAATTTTGCTGCTATGCATACCTTCTCATCAGACAACTGCTCCTCCAGATCTGCTGTTTTCCTTTCGGTGGCAAACTAGGCTGCCTGTGTTGACGGTGGCAGTGACAGCCTGCCTTACCCCTTTCCGCCTGGTCTTCCTTGCTGCACATCCTGCCAGTGAAGGCTTTTCAGATCGTCAGAGGGAAGAAAGGAGAAGTAGTACGCAGTTACACTGTCTTTTGCAGTTAGCTGTGTAATTGCTTTAATTAATTCTCTGTTATTTTGTGTAAATTTCAGGTACTCTCTAGTATCATCCTGAAGCATTTCCCTTAGTATTTCTTGTAAAAGAAATAAAGAAATTTTCTGTTTAGGTTTATCTGGGGATTGAAAATTTTTAAAAAGAATTTTAATTGTGATAAAATACATATAATATCTTAATCATCTTAACCATTTTAAAGTGTATAGTTTGATAATGTTAAATACATTAACCCTGTTGTACAACCAGTGTCCAGAACTCTTTTCATTTTGCAAAACTGAAACTCTGCAACATAAACAATTCCCCATTTCCCCTCATCTCAGTTCCTAGCAACCACGTTTCTGCTTTGTGTTTCTATGAATTTGATTACTCTAGATACCTCTTTTAAGTGGAACCATACAGTATCCATGTGACTGTCTTATTTTCACTTTCATCCTCAAGATTCATCCATGTTGTAGTAGTGACCCGATTACCTTCCTTTTTAAGTCTGAATAACATTCCATTGTATGTATGTACAACATTTTGTTTATCCCTTATCAGCTGATAAGACACTTGGATTGCTTCTGCCTATTGGCTGTTGTGAGTAGTGCTGCTGTGAACATAGGTTTGCAAATATCTCTAGACCTTGCCTTCAGTTCTTTTGGATATATACGCAGAAGTGGGATTGCTAGAACATGGTGGTAGTTCTATTTTTAGTTTTCTGAGGAACCTCCCTACTGTTTTCCATAGTAGTTGTATCATTTTATAGTTTTACCAACACTACACAAGGGTCCCAGTTTCTCCACGTCTTTGCCAACATTTGTTATTTTTTTTTCTCTCTCTCTTTTTCTTTTTTTTGATAGTAGCCATCCTGATGAGTGGGCTTCCCTCCTAGCTCAGTTGGTAAAGAACCTGCCTGCAATGCAGGAGACCCTGGTTCGGTTCCTGGGTCGGGAAGATCCACTGGAGAAGGGATTGGCTACCCACTTCAGTGTTCTTGGGCTTCCCTTGTGGCTCAGCTGGTAAAGAATCTGCCTGCAATGCGGGAGACCTGGGTTCAACCCTGGATAGGGAAGATCCCCTGGAGAAGGGAAAGGCTACCCACTCCAGTATTCTGACCTGGAGAATTCCATGGACCCTAGTCCATGGGGTCCCAAATAGTTGGACACGACTGAGTGACTATCACTTTCACTATCCTGATGAGTATGAGGTATGCCTTACTGTTTTGATTAGTGATGTTGAACATCTTTCCCTGTACTTAGTGGCTATTTGTATATGTTTGGAGAAATGGCTCTGCAAGTTCTTTGCCTATTTGATAATAGGTTAATTGGGTGGTTTTTTGTTTTGTTTTTGAGTTTTACTGCTGCTGCTGCTAAGTCGCTTCAGTCGTGTCTGACTCTTTGCGACCCCATGGACTGCAGCCCACCAGGCTCCTCCATCCATGGAATATTCCAGGCAAGAGTACTGGAGTGGGTTGCCATTGCCTGCTCCATTTTGAGTTTTAAGAGTTCTTTATATATTATGACTATTAATCCCATATCAGATATGTGATTTGCAGATATTTTCCCCCATTTTGTGGTTTGCCTTTTTACTCTGTTGGTGGTGTCTTCTGATACACAGAATTTTACAGTTATCATGAAGTCCAGTTTGTCTGTTGTTTTCTTTTGTTGTTTGTGCCTTTGGTATCATATCCAAGAAATCATTGCCAAACCTACTATTGTGCAACTTTTGCTCTGAGTTTTCTTCCAAGAGTTTTGTAGTTTTAGGCCTTTAAGTCTTTGATCTGTTCAGAGTTGACTTTTTTTATATGATGTTAGGTGAGTGTGTAACTTCATTCTTTTGAATGTGAACAGCCAGTTTTTCCAGCAGTGTTTGTTGAAAAGTGAAAGTGAAGTCGCTCAGATGTCCCTGACTCTTAGTGACCCCATGGACTGCAGCCTATCAGGCTCCTCCGTCCATGGGATTTTCCAGGCAAGAGTACTGGAGTGGGGTGCCGTTGCCTTCTCCGGTTTTGTACTGTACTGCAGCGGAGAAGGCAACGGCACCCCACTCCAGTACTCTTGCCTGGAAAATCCCATGGATGGAGGAGCCTGGTAGGCTGCAGTCCATGGGGTTGCTAAGAGTCGGACATGACTGAGCAACTTCACTTTCACTTTTCAATTTCCTGCATTGGAGAAGGAAATAGCAACCCACTCCAGTGTTCTTGCCTGGAGAATCCCAGGGACGGGGGAGCCTGGTGGGCTGCTGTCTATGGGGTCACACAGAGTTGTACACGACTGAAGCGACTTAGCAGCAGCACCATGAATTCAGACTGAAAACCTGAATCAGTACTGGTTTATGGATCAAATTCTCAGGGAAGTTCTTTTTAACTCCCTCCACTCAGTGCCAAGGTTGAGAAGTGGAAGTTTCTTCTCTGTCCTTTTCTGTGGGAAAGTTTATTTCCCTTTTAACTTTATGTTTGATATTTGTTGAAAAGACTATCCTTTCCCATTGAATGAGCTTGATACTTTTATTGAAAATTATTTGACCATATATATGTGAGAATTCAATGCCAAAGAATGCTCAAACTACCGCACAATTACACTCCTGTCACATGCTAATAAAGTAATGCTCAAAATTCTCCAAGCTAGGCTTCAGCAATACATGAACCGTGAACTTCCTGAAGTTCAAGCTGGTTTTAGAAAAGACAGAGGAACCAGAGATCAAATTGCCAACATCCGCTGGATCATGGAAAAAGCAAGAGAGTTCCAGAAAAACATCTATTTCTGCTTTATTGACTATGCCAAAGCCTTTGACTATGTGGATCACAACAAACTGTGGAAAATTCTGAAAGAGATGGGAATACCAGACCACCTGACCTGCCTCTTGAGAAGCCTGTATGCAGGTCAGGAAGCAACAGTTCGAACTGGACATGGAATAACAAGACTGGTTCGAAATAGGAAAAGGAGTACATCAAGGCTGTATATTGTCACCCTGCTTATTTAACCTCTATGCAGAGTACATCATGAGAAACGCTGGACTAGAAGAAACACAAGCTAGAATCAAGATTGCTGGGAGAAATCTCAATAACCTCAGATATGCAGATGACACCACCCTTATGGCAGAAAGTGAAGAGGCACTAAAAAGCCTCTTGATGAAAGTGAAAGAGGAGAGTGAAAAAGTTGGCTTAAAACTCAACATTCAGAAAATGAAGATCATGGCATGCGGTCCCATCACTTCATGGGAAATAGATGGGGAAACAGTGGAAATAGTGTCAGACTTTATTTTTGGGGGGCTCCAAAATCACTGCAGATGGTGATTGCAGCCATGAAATTAAAAGACGCTTACTCCTTGGAAGAAAAGTTATGACCAACCTAGATAGTATATTCAAAAGCAGAGACATTACTCTGCCGACTAAGGTCCGTCTAGTCAAGGCTATGGTTTTTCCTGTGGTCATGTATGGATGTGAGAGGTGGACTGTGAAGAAGGTTGAGTGCCAAAGAATTGTTGCTTTTGAACTGTGGTGTTGGAGAAGACTCTTGAGAGTCCCTTGGACTGCAAGGAGATCCAACCAGTCCATTCTGAAGGAGATCAACCCTGGGATTTCTTTGGAAGGAATGATGCTAAAGCTGAAACTCCAATACTTTGGCCACCTCATGCGAAGAGATGACTCATTGGAAAAGACTCTGATGCTGGGAGGGATTGTGGGCAGGAGGAGAAGGGGACGACAGAGGATGGGATGGCTGGATGGCATCACGGACTCGATGGACGTGAGTCTGAGTGAACTCCGGGAGT